>NW_027514713.1:13942500-14242500 GCF_048772815.1 Callospermophilus lateralis | reverse complement strand
CTCCCCTCCCCTCCCATCTTCTCTCTCTACCCCATCTACTGTAATTCATTTCTCTCCTTATTTTTTTCCCATTCCCCTCACAAACTCTTATATGTTATCACATTCTTTAGAATCCTTTTTATCCCTCTTTTACAAACAAGCTTGCCTAGGCACTGACTAGTGTTTACCTCAACAATTATGGATGATAATCCATGTGTGATGAAAAGAAACATGCAAAGCACTAGAGAATTGAAAACAAGGAAAAGTAGAACAAAATAAAACAAATTTCTCAACATCCTAGATGAGCCTCTGTATTAAAACTCTAATCCCCAGAGGGGGGGGGACTTAGAAGGAACCAGGAAAACATTAAGTGCATTTTTTCACTGTAAGTGAAAAGGAAAATAAGACAGCACTGTAATAATGGCTGTAGAGAAAGGAAGGGAAAATAGAAAATTTACATAGAAAATCGGCAAATTATAAACAAAATGGAATAAGAAAATATTTCTATGCAGATGGATATAAAAATAATTAGAAATATTTGAAATAAAAAATGCAGTATTAGGTTTGTTAAATTCAATATCTCTTATAAAGTATGGATGGAAGAATTGGTGATTTAGAATACAACTCTTAGGAATGCACCTAAGCATAACACAGAGAACCAGAGATAGATGATAGCTAGGTAGCTAGACAGATAGATATAGAGATAGTAAAGAATGATTTGTTGAGGGGATATCCTCATTTTTATGTTTTTTTTTCTGTTTCCGAATCTCTGTAGATTGTAGGTTCTTTGTTGAGCTTATCCTTCCTCCCAAGTGTGTGTAGAACATCTGTGATTGACAAATTTGGGAAGAATACCTGGTCGTAATCTGCTTAGCTCTGCTCCCTTTCCCTGATATAGGGGTATTATAGGTTTCAGAGATCCCTTTTGCTTCTCCAAAAGGTTAACATTCATCTTCCCCAACGCTAGCACTTTCAGATCCAGATGTGTAATGTGCTAAATTCTGCTGTACATTTTAATTCAATCCACTTGACTAATGCATGTGGACATGTTGTCCAACTTGGCCTTTATCTGTAACAGGAGTTCATCATCATCTTTATGTTTTATCTCTCATATTCTTTAGAATCCAGGCAGGAAAACAAATGCAATTTGAAAGAAGCATGCATGCCAGAAACTCTATTATTTGCATGGATACTGTGTGTATATGTGTTTGTCAGCTCTGTTTCTTTCTCTGTTTCTTCCTCTTGTCTACATTTCATGGAGAGTTTTTAGTCAGTATTTTCAGAAAACTAAATCTGTTGTGTTCTTGATGGGACTGGAGTAATATATGTTAGGACACTTCTGGCAGCCTTGTCCATTTTTCCTGAGAACCTTGAGGATTAGATTTGTCAGTGGTTTGATGGTTCTCTGTTTGGCAAGTAAGATTTGACATAGCTTAGGATGCTGTGGGATGATCACTGTTTGGATTTTAGGACTCAACCACCTTCTACTAAAAAGGATTCAGGCAATGCCTTTATTTCCCAGTGTATAAAAAATGAGATTTTCTCTCAAAGCTACCTAGATTTCTTATGATAACTGAGCCCCATACTCTTGATGTTATGTTAAAAGAAAACCTTCAGACAAACCAAATATAGCAGAACGCATTTGAGCAGAGACCTGATTCAAGAATCCAGTGCACTATGGGCTACTAAAGGTAAAGACAGCTCCATCCAGCAATGTGGACAGGCAGTATTTATAGATAGAAAGAGAACTTGCAGACAGAAATAGTCTAATTAGTTACAGCTTAGAGTTTACCTTATGGGGATGTCTCTAATTAGTTTATAGCTTGTGATTTTGTGGTAGCTCACACAGAAAATCAGTAATTTTTATGGGAATGTAATGTTAAGTTTCAGTTTTCTACATACTATGTGAGGTTATACCTTGCTATGTATGGTCAACTTTAGGCAAAACTTAAATCATTTTTTTTCACATTAGCATCCACTTATGAGAGAAACTATTTGATACTTCTCTGAGACTGACTCACTTTGCTTAATATCATATCATGTTCTTCGGTTCCATGCATTTTCTTGCAAATGACAATTTCATTCTTCTTTATGGCTTGGTAAAACTGCATTGTGTATATATACCACATTTTCTTTATCCATTCATCTTTTGATGGACATCCAGGCTGATTCTACAACTTTGTTATTGCAAATCATGCTACAATAAATGTGGTATGCATGTATCATTAGAGAATATTGAGTTTAACTCTGGAAAAAATACCAGTAAGTTGTATAGATGGATCATATTGTAATTGTATTTTTCATTTTTAAGGAACCTCCATACTGATTTCCACAGTGGCTATAGTAATTTATATTTCCAGCAATGGTGTACCAGAGTTTTTTTCCCTCTACATTCTTGCCAGTATTTATTGTTATCTATATTCTTGATCACTGACATTCTGACTGGATTGAGATGGAATCTCAGGGTAATTTTGATTTGCTTTCAAACAATTCAATCTTATGTTGAACACAGCAGGAATCTCCAAACCTAGTACTCCTGAAATTGTGCTCCACACTTTTGTATTTATATCCCATGATTAAGTGAAGCACAAGGCATGAGTCCTGAATCATGCTGCTGGCCTTACAATGATTCTGTATCCCTAAATATATCTTCATACAGATATTGTATGAGAAAAAAAACTTCAACTATAAATTGACCCACAAAATATTAATTTATGGCATGATCATAAATATGTCAGTTTAGATATGTACCTTTATCTACATGATGCCCTCTTTAGTATCTTGGGGACACACTAGAATCCCTCACTTCTCTGGAATAGACTGTTTGCTTTTCCCAAGTAGTTCTTACATCAGAGCTCAAGTTAATTCTAATATGCAGCCTTGATTTTTATTCATGACCCTAGCCAAAGACAGGCTTGGCAGGAAGAAAAAGTAGCTACATGTGCTCAAACCAAAAAAACTGTTGATCTTGTTCTGCAATGTGTACTGTTTTTTTAAAAAAAAATTAATTCATAAACTGATAAATGAGAGGGTTGGGGCAATGTTGATAAGATAACCTATAGTGTTAGACATAAACCATCTTGGATTTCATTTGGATCTTTCAATGAACATAACTAAAGAAAGTCAGCAATCTATGGTGCTAAGGGTTATCATGTGTTTTTCCTTTTTGATTTCTCAGAAATTAATGATAAAGGAGATATTATAAGCAAGGGGAAAACTGTAGATGATGACAACATCAAAAAATGGTAAGTAGAAAATGTTCAGGAATTTGACATTTGACTTAAATAACCCAGATTAAAGACACATTACTCAGTGAAATTACACACCTCCTGAAGCTAAGGTAAACCTAAAGAAAAAAAATTAGCTATCACAAACAGTTTACTATATTCTATGTTTTGTTTCTGGTTTTTTTTTTTTTTTTAATGAGAACTCTCTGGAATGAGAACTTAAGTTTCCCCACGCACAATTTAGAAACTAACAAAACATACTTTATTTATGATTCATTTATGCAGATATTCTTCTTGTACCTCTGTTCAAATTTCCCTCTTATTATAAAACCTCAGTCATATTGTATTTAGGCCCCACTCTCACCTACTATGATCTCATCTTAATTTGATTATATCTACATAATGTTGTATTTCTAGGTTCTTGGTGGGCATGAATTTTTATGAGATCTATTCAAACCACTGGAAGTGGTATACAAAAATGTTAGCTATTAGAAATTCCAGTGAGCCCTTCTGACATTGGAAATAATTCTAGCATGTCTTGCACAAGTGCAAACTTGAGGGTTGAGAATTTTCCATATCTTTGTACAATGCCTTTGGTCAATAGTGAACAACCACTGTGTGATTCTGAGACTCCACCTCAAAATTAGGAGAAGCAGGAAGATGCACTTTCACAGGCCTTCATGGATAATATCACAGATGAAAGAAAGGCACAAAGAAAGCAAGATGACCTCTACTCCCTGATTATTGAAAGTACCTGGTGGTGTAAAAAATACCCCTTGAAATCTTGCAAAAAGATTTGAGAGGCAGATGGAGTGACATGTTAGGAGAGGACAAAAAATAGGACCCCATGGAAGGATTATGCCCATTTTTCCATATCCCACTCTTAAAATACCACAACAAACAAGGAAATTTTAAAAGGTAGAAAGAAAAAGGTATACCACAATGCCTGGGATTCTCTGTACTTTAGCAACATAGCAGAATATCCTTGTTTTCCATATCTTCCCATATTTCTCAGAGAATCCTAAAATTCTCTAGCCCAGAATTGCCAAATGACCTAGACAAAAAAAAAAGCCATCAAGAGAAGACTTTTCCTTCTGGCCAAAGGAGCTGGGAAAATGTGGCCTGACAACAGAAAACTTTTCTGGCAACAACTACCTTACTTCAGCTAAACTCAAGTGGAATGTCACTTGCCTTCCAGTTTCAGCACTGGCATGAGAAGATGATCATCCCTTCTCCCAATCCATGTGTAAAAGCAGGAAGCAGCTCTAAAGACCTTCAATCCCCAGATCAGTGGAAGAGAACCATGCTCCCTTTCTTTCTCAAGGCAGTGACAATGCATCACAATGCTCCTGTATGGCAAAGAGTTGTGCTCTACATGCTAAGTCTCTGCCCCATCCCACAGGGAAAAGCGGGTCATTGACATGTTTTCATCCACTTTTCTCATGTAATCAGAAGGATGCACTAGGGAACTGAGCTTGCAAACCCACTCAGAGTCAAAAGCAAACTGTGTACTGGTGTTCTACTCTTACTAGAAAATAACAATCTGAACTCCCCTCCCTAAGGCAGTCTGACTCAACTAATCATTTTGCTGAAATTGTATACCTAGGTTTGAAAGGAAGCTAATTTTTCACACAAATCCTGCCCCAGTGTGCTATACCTGCTCAGAGATACCACCTTCTATGAAAGAATATGCAAAGATTCATAATCTAATAATGCAATATTTGTTGCTTAATGGGCTAAATAGTAGAGATGTTAGAGTATTGCAATCATTAAGCTTTGGGGATTTGTTCATATTTTCCCATTCTGAACAAAGAAAAAAAATAGATAAATAAATAAACAATAGTCTCAAGAATGTGAACAATAACAAAAGAGATAGAGATATGCTTGTAATATTGAACTCCAGGAACTAAAAGAAGAGAAAGAATGAGAACTACAGAACACTAAAAAAAGAAATTGAAGAAGAGCTTAGAAGATGGAAAGATCTCCCATGCTCCTGGATAGGCAGAATTAATAATGTCAAAATGGCTGTACTGCCCAGAGCACTATACAGATTCAATTTAATTCTAATCAAAATCCCAATGTCATTCATTATACAGATATGAAAAGCAATCATGAAATTCATTTGGAAAAATAAGAGACCCAGAATAGCCAAGGCAATCCTTAGCAAGAAGAGTGAAGTATCACAATATCAGACATTAAACTATACTACAAAGCTAGAATAACAAAAAATGGCATGCTATTAGTCCCACAAAAGACATGGACACCAATGGTTCAGAATAGAAGTCACAGAGATGAACCCACATACATTTATCTCATACTAGACAAAGGCACCCAAAACACACATTGGAGAAAAGATAGTCTCTTCAACAAATAGTGCTTGGAAAACTGGAAATCCATATGCAACAAAATTAAACTACATCCCTATCTATAACCATGCACAAAACTCAACTCAAAGTGGATCAAGGGCCTTGGAATTTGGACCAGAGATCCTATACTAAAGAGAAGAAAAAGCAGGCCCAAGCTTTCATGATGTCAGATGAAGCCACAACTTCCTTAATAATACTCTTAAGGCTCAAGAAATAAAATCAAGAAGCCACAAATGGGATGGATTCAAACTAAAATCTTCTCAGCAAAAGAAACAATCAATGAGGTGAAGAGAGAGCCTACATTTTGGGAGAAAATTTTTGCCCAATGCCCATCAGAGCACTCATCTCCAGGATATATGAAGTTCTCAAAAAACATTACCAAAAAACAAACAACCCAATCAATAAATAAACTGAGGAGCTGAACAGACACGTCTCAAAGAAAGATATACAATTGATAAACAGATATATGAACAAAAATATTCACCATCTGTAGAAATTAGAGAAAGTACTGATCTTTTTAAAAAGCTTCCTTCTAAGTGGTTCATTCAAATTTGGAAACCAACCAAACTCAGTTATTAGGACTTTTGAAATTTCTCTAATGTCATAGGTTATGTGAAAGATAATCAAGTATGAGATGTTTTCATTTCTCAGAATACCATTTAAAAAATAGTTCAAAGTGAATATTCTATTTAAAATATAGAGTGATCACAGGGCACAAAGCACTGTCACTATTAACACTTTATATGATCTTATTGAATCCTGTGATAAAACTTGAATTTTAAAATCTTATTTTGTCCATTTTACAGATATGAAAACCAAAGCAAAAAAAAGAAAGAAAGAAAGAAAGAAAGAAAGAAAGAAAGAAAGAAAGAAAGAAAGAAAGAAAGAAAAAGACATTATATGCCCCCAAATTACACAAACTGTAACTTTCAAAGCTGGGCTGGCAAATCTGACTCGACAGTCTAAATGCATGGACTAGATGTGCCCAAGGAGATGATGGAGAAAGATGCACATCTATGCTTAATACTACCCTTGTGAAATGAGCTGCGAAACTACTAAGAAAATGTAGTCATCCCTTTTTATGGGTATGCATCTCCTGCAGATCCCCAAACCTCTGAATGATCAAGTCCCTTATGTAAAATTACATTGTATTTGAATAAACCTGTACAGATCCTCTTTCATAATATTTTGAGACTAATTGTAATACCTAATACAATGTAAATACTGTATAAATAGTTGTCATAAGCTATTGCTTAAGAAATAATGACAAAAATAAAAGTTGGTCTATGTTCAGTACAGAAACAATTTTGAAACTAATTATTTATGATTTGTAGTTTGTTGAGTCAATGGATCCTGGATTCACAGATGGTGGGAATATCACTCTTATACTAGAAACTTTAAGAAAAATTCCCCACTATTAACTTTCCAAGTGTTACTGCAACAAAGTACAATAGGGTACGTGAGGTTCAAAATCTTGGCCAGCATTCCAGACATTAATAAGTGAACTTAGGATTCGAACCCAGGCAGTCTGGCTCCAGTGCCCTGTATCTCAAGTTCCTGTAACTGCTACAAACAATAACTTCACACTGAGTCATTAAAAAAAACAGAAGTTTATTATCTCACAGTTTTAGAAATGGGAGTCCAAAACCATAGTATAGGTAGGATCATTCACCTTCTGAAACCCTTAGGGAATTCTTCCTCTCTTCCTAGGTGCTGGTGGTTTTCCGTCATCACCATCATTCCTTGGATTGAAGCTATGGAAGTCCATCAACACATATGGCTTTGACTATTTGTGTCTGTCATCACATGACCATCTTATTGATAAGGACATTGATTACATTTGATTAGGGGCTCACTCTAATGTAGTATGACCTCATCTTACCTTATTACATCTGCAATGACTTTATTTCCAAATAAAGTCACATTCTGAAGTATTGGAAATTATGAATTCAATATTATCTATTTGGTGTTGAGAGGAGAACACTATTCAACTCATAACATTCTCCTGTACCTAAATGCAAGTCTTTTAGGATATATCAATCTTTTCATTGTTACTGCATCTCTGTTCATATGTCTTATCTGCCTATTAGCATTTGAGAGATAAACAGGTTCATACTTCCAACATGTTATATTGTTACCCTTTGCCTATATTTTGTGTTTTATCATGGAAACTTGTATAATTAGGATATTACTGAATGAACAGGTAAATAATTTGGATGCATGCCTCTATTAGGTATATATTTCTGAATAGCAATCTACTAATCCTTAGAAGTTTAAAACAAATTTACTTTCTCTCAGATTCTCCAGAAAAGAAATCCAAATGAGTCTAAGTTTGATCAGATCTCTTAATAAAATATTATATCAAACTTACTATGCAACTATCTATAAGTATGAGCCTCAGCAACATGATTAAGATTTTGAAGAAAGATAAAGTGGATTTTTAAGTGGTGGTAGCATACAAAATGTACTCTGAGATCTATTATACATAAATTTGATTTAGTTAGCATTTCTTACAAAACACTGTAAGGGATGTCAAGTAGGTAAAATACTGTCTCTCTTTTTATGGAATTTAGAGTTTCATGGCAAGAGAGAAGCATATGAAAAGGAAAGAAATGATTAAAGTAATAAAATGCCAATAGTCATCATAATTAATTGTAATAGGTATCTTGAGAATCCCATTGTGCTAATCTTTTCAGTTCACTTATCCCAGTAAGGTTTGTATTTGGCAAACATTTTAGTTGCAGAAGACATGATATTTAAATTCCTAAACATCAAAGACTTATCTGAATATCTTTTAACTCTCAGTCCATTTTATAACATTTTGTCTCACTTAAATTGCTCTTTCAGATTATTATTACATGATAGATGTTTTATAATATTAAATGAAAGTGATATCATGTATCATTTCATGTGTCTGTACCTAACAATAATATTCTTACTGGAACAGGCTTCAATAAATACTTTATAGATAAAATGAAGAAAAAATTATATTCCTGACATATTTACTCTTTTCTAGCCTTAACATTCTATTCCTATTTAATATTTTAATTATAGAAGTGGAATTTTAGAGATTCTAGATTTCCCAGTGCATGGTCTTTCAATGTATATTTTGAACACCTATTAACACATCCTAGATTCTTCTTGGCAGAAAACAAGACAAAATTTCCTCTTTTATGGATTATATACTTTACTGAAGAAATCAGGCAAACAAAATAACAACAAGCCACAGGGAAAAAGGCCAATGGATAAGACAAAAACTTTTAAGTGAAAAGCCCTAGAAAGTTTATACATTTAAGGAACTCAGTGAGTTCTGTGGAAACTCTTTGGGAATATGGGGATAAGTGACCTTACCTTTACCTAGCACAGAAACTCTTTCTGCTGCTATAGTGAAATTAGACTCCCTTTATTCTAGTGTTTTGTTTCAGGGAGGAATCATGGTACATATGTTTAAAGAAATCATGTACTAGCTGGGTGGGATGACTCATGCCTGTAATCCCAGCTACTCTGAAGACCTAAAGAGGATCACAATTTCAAGAGCATTCTCAGCTACTTAATGAGGCCCTAAGCAATTTAGTGAGGTCCTGTCTCAAAAGAAGAAAAAAAATTAAAAGTGCTTGAATATATAGCTCATTGGTAAAGCATCCCTTGGTTAAATTTCCACGACTTTTCCCTCCCCCCGCTCTGAAAAAAGAAATCATGTTCCAAAAAAACATAAAAGAGTAATAGTTGATAGACATATTTTGGTGTCCAATTATAAAGAAAGTCATTTATCTAACAAATTGTTGTAATTGATAAAATTTATAGAACATCTTGCTGTATGTCGTATTCCAGTCTGAGTATGTTGTAAGGATTGTTTATACTGTTATTTATTTTATTAAATATGTATTTTTTCATACTGATTTATAGATGAGACCCATTGAGATTTATATAGGTCAAAAAGCTTGCCTTTATCAAAAAAGTCATTGCATGTGGCTAAAATCCTGCATAGTCTGAAACTATTATCTTCTTTGTTAAATATTATGCTTTGCAAAATAAATGTGGTTAAATTTTCCTGATATTCATAAGCTCAATTCTATTAAATTTGTATAGAGAACTAAACTGAAAGATAAATATCAGCTAGGACAATAGTAGTTGTTATACAAAATAGTCAAGACAAATCTTAAAACATGGGTAATTTTATCAAGCTTGTTGGCACCTAGAATAGAACCTAGAACATTTGAATTTGTGTAGTCTCCATTATCTTTGCCTGCTCCCAACTTTCTGCTTTCTGCTTTATGAATGCCTTTTTACCTTTAAAGAGCACATTTTTGGGAAATATCTTTTATAAATCTATTTGGTGTTCTCAAATGAAAAAATAAAACAGCAAATTAAAAAAAGTCTAAAGAGATCATACAATGATCAATAACAAAATGTAGCTCATCAAACAAAAATCTATATTCAAAGCATAAAGTGGACCAGTTACAAACATGCACACATGTATACACACTCATGAGTTTTAAATGATAAGTTAGGACAAAAAATTGAGAAACTGTTAGTTATTAATCAAGTTTTGGCCACTTGGGCCCAATAATTGCAAAATTTATATTTTAATTCTGGATTATTACTTGGGATAGCAGTTTGACTTCCAACAAAAATAACATAGTAGGTTGGCTTCCAGAGTTGGTTTTATGGGCTGTTGACTGCAGTTTTTGAGTCAAAATTCAATTTTTATATGGTCCTACTTCTCTCTCAGTCTTACTACTTGATGGGTATGGAAGAGAAAGTGAGGAACGAGAGACAGGTAAGTGAGAAATGACAGATGGAGATCAGACAGAGACACACAAGAATTTATTTGTCAGAACCAACAAATAAAGGCATCTCTCTATGGTGGAGAGAAGCAAAATAGGCTTGGGTCTGGGACTTTTATGAGGCAGACTCTGGAATCAGATCCAGGAGGGTCCTAATGTGGATGGTTAGGGATAGGGTTTGTAGGACGGAGTGAAATGCCTTTCTCAGAAATGCCCTAGGGCAGGAAAGGGAAACTTTTTCCTTAAAATGAAGGCTATTTATTCAGGTGCCAAGCAAGGAGCTTATAGGTGTTCTTTCTTTCCAATTAAAAATGAAAAAATTATAATAAAAGTATGCATATTACCATGCAGAAAATTAAAGGTAGATTTGAAAGTTGATTTTTTTAAATGTGTGCAGCTGCATCTATAATATCTATGTTGTATCCTAGCAATGGCTGTCTTTTGAAACTAGAAATTACTATCTTTTCACAAATAAAAACCTCAAACTTTTGGCAGTTGAAGTGATTATAATGGTAAAATTTTATTTCTCCTTTTAATAATAAAGTTTGAATCTTTCAGTTTTCTATTTGCATTTTTCTACCTTTGCAGATTATAGGAGTTCACTAGGAGACAACTGCCAAAAAAGAAAGAGCAATGCATAATTGGATTTAACTGGTCCACTGAAATGAAAGGTATTGTATTCCCAGAGGCTCTCTGGAAAATTGCAAAATTCTAGGCTTTATGAGCCTTGATTGCTGTAATTAACATATGTGAAGTCTTGCAAGTGTCTTCAGCAACAAGTGTGTCAAGTGAAAACTACCTTTAAGGTGCTTTTAAGCAGAAGGAAGATGTGATTCTTAGCTATTATTAAGGTCATGGGTTAGTACATAATAGTTAACATGAGATTAGCTTTTTATGAAATGTGGATACTTGACTGTGAAAGTATGAAAACTATGTATTCTTTCTAAGAGTTACTTTGTTACTTCTCTCAGGAAACATATGTACATGATGTAAAAATTGTTCTTAATAGCAATATTAAAGAAAATGCTTCATCATAAGGAATTCACTGTCGTGTCTCTAGGAATTTCGGGATTGTGGAATTAAGATCTTTTTGTCCACATGTGCACTAGGTACAGGTAATTTACTTTATGAAAGAAAGCATGAGGAACTGGGGAAAATACTTTTTTGATTTAGGAATCAAAGGGCTGGGGCTATAGTAATTCTCTGATACCATCTGCATAAGCTCAGTCTCCCTCTTTATAAATAAAGCAATTATGTTTGGTAAGTTTAAATGCTTTTAAAGGTTTCTAGAAATTCATATTCTTAGAGCAATCATAAGTCTTAAAATTCTTTTGGAATATTGAAGATTCTTTCTACTAGTGAAATCATGATTCCATAGTATCTATTGTCTTCTTATGTTAGTCATATTAAGAAGAATTGGACCAATGAAAGATAAAATAAATAATATAAAAGAAAAATCTCTCTGCCCCTAAATTAAGCTCTAGTTATTTGCTATATGTAAGTAGTATAACATAATAAATATATTTATGTGTATAATTATTTTAAGAAAAACATGGTATAATTATTGTAAGCAAAAACCAATAATCAGAATGGGAGTAGAACTCAAAGGGATCAGCAAGCTTTCCTTTATTTTGCAGCAGAGTCAATCAATCAGATATAGAAAGGGCTTATTTTCTTTCTTATGCTTATTTTCTTCACACAAAAATGGGCACTTGTTATAGAAGGAGTCAGAATTTTCTACTTTACAATGAGTGTGGCTTAATTATTGGAAACTGAAGCAGGACATGTTGGTTTGGACAGTCAGGAAAGAAGTTGTAAAAAGCCCTTCACTCACTATCACTGGGAAAAGCTCAGAACTCAGTATTCCCAGCTCACCTTCCTCCCAATCCCCATGTCCCATGGTGCTAGGGATTGAACCCAGAGCCTATGCATGAAAGGCAAGTACTCTACCAGCTGAAGTATATCTTCAGGTCTTCATTTTCCTTTCTCAGTGTCTTCAGCATCAAGTGTATCAAGTGAAAACTACCTTTAAGTCGTTTTAGGTAACCTTTAAGTAACCTGTTGTTACCCACAGCTTCACAATTTGATTTTCTCCTTCTAGGACTCATCAGCAATGAGAAAGGGTAAAAGTCCAACTTTAGAACCCTTTGTGGTTGGGAGGGGGTGAATGAACCCAGGAAGGGATGAAAATTAGCTTTTTCCCTAGGAGCCCATTGTTACTGGGAAAGGATTAGCTGAGGGAAGTTTGATGTTTGGCTAATTTCCCTCCCTCTCCAAGCCACACCATCTTTGAGTTTTATCCAGGGATTTTATATCCTTCAAGTATGACATTTACAAGGAATATCACACTCATTGTAAAATCACATATCAAACCCAAGAATAAGTTCAGAAAATAAAAAATGTCAAGACCAAAATATTTATATTTTTTGATGAATGAAATGTAGCAAAGAAAAGACAGTATAAGTAATTTGTTCTTTTTGTAGATATTTAAAATTTAGGGTCTTTTTGAAAAGAATGAATTTCAATGCTTGAAACAAATGCAATTACAATAATTGAACCTTTTGTTGCTGAAAGTATGTCATATATTCCATTGTGTGGATGTATCACAGTGTGTGTATCAGTACTTTTAGGACATCAGCTATACTTCCAATATTTTATGAATAGACTTAAAGCTGCTAAATATTCTTATCCACTCATTCTTGAGAGAAATGTTTACATACATACATTCTTTAACCTTTTTTAAAAACAAATCTATTTTTTAAGGATTACAATATATGTCTTAAATTAGAGTCTATCTTCAAATAGTAGTATCTTGCTTCAAGTGTTCTGAAAGAATTTCACAGCAGCATTCACAAATTTGCTTCCTCCATCCTGCCTTATGGCTTCACTTTTACATATGTTAAGACACATAGTGTATTAATATTACTTTTTGCATTAGGCAATTATGTTTTAGAATTTTAAATTATCTTAAAATCACAATTTATTCCATTTCAAGGCTTTTTGGTTTCTTTCTGAAAAGTTTTATATTTACTCTTCTTTCTAGTTGAGAAACTAAGTATAAAACTTTAATTCACCGAGTTTTTGTTGTGTTGAGATTGTCTTTCATTTTTAAAAATGTTTTTGTTGGTATAAAATTATTGGGTGACAGGTTTGTTTTCTTTTGTTTCCTTCCAGTAGTTTAAAAGTGTTATTCTACTGCCTTCTGCTTTACATAATTGCCAGCCATGTACAGTATTTATCTTTGTTCTTCTGTATATGTTTTTTTCTCTCACTTGTTGCTCTCAATACATTTTTTTCAGAAGTTTAAGTATGCCTAGAGATAATTAATTTTTTTAAGTTTCATCATAATTATGTGGTATCCTCTGAGCTTCTTATTGTCTGCCATTAACTTTAAAACTATCATTATTCATTCAACTATTTCCTCTGAGTTATTATCCTTTTCTTCTCTATGAATGTTTGAAGTAGTTCTATCTCAATTAAATGGTACTATTTTTTTCTTTTATTTTTGTCTGCATTTCATTTTGACTTTTCTCAGTAACATTGAGTCCTCTTCTGAGCTGTTGGACATTTTTTTAAAAATTTCTGTTATGTGCTTTCCTCTTTCTTGTTGTCCTGAAGTAATTCAGCCTAAACAATTATTTGTATTTGACTACTAATTTTGGCCCCAAACAACCTGCATACACGGAGAATTGCACCCTGGATTAGAACAAATTCCAATATATCTTAAAGGTGACCTTTATAGCCAAGGCAGTCACAGCAGTTGAGTTAAAACCAATCACAGCTGTCAACTTACCAGAGTATGTCCACATAAGGAAAGTGCTAATTGTTTTTATAAATGTTGTCTCTGTATGTTACTTTCTTTTCTCTTCCTATAAATATAACCTGTGTTAAGATGTGTAACTTCTTAGAATATTTTCCTTGCTCAAGTAACCTTTGCTAAATTGAACTGGTTTCAGCTTTTTTTTTTTTTTTTTTTTTTTTTTTTTTTTACAATTTGAACCCTTTTAAATTCCATAATTTTACTAAAATGATCAATCTGATCTTGAATGTGCTCCATTTCTTCATTAGAGCCTTCAATGTATTAATCATATTTATTTTAAATTTCTCCTCAGATAATTCCAATATATATGTATACCAGATCTATTTTTGATGACTGTTTCTGATAAATTTTAACCACCACAGAGAAATGATAGTTACCCTTCCTCCTGTTCCACATGTTAAGTTTTTCTTAATAACAAAAGAAGATAGATTAAGGGAGCAGTCTCATATCATCCCTGACTTCATGTTTACACCAAAATTAAAATATCCCAGGATATATTTCAGTCTTTTCTGCAAATGCTTATTGGTATCAGTAGAGTACAATCCTAACAAGTATAGAAACTCCCAGCTGCTGTAGAGTCTACAGGTTTCCAAAGCTCTCATCTTTCTGCATTTGACATTTGTAAAATTATCAACTCTTCTGGCTGAGCTTGTGATTGCCATCCAGTTGTGTCTATCTCAGGTGATACAGTACTCATATCTTCTTTTTTCCTGCAGTCAAGTTTTCTTGGGACTATTATTTATTCTTCATGTGCAGCTCACTTTGGGTGCCCTAGAAGTCAGCACTTGGATATTAGTCTTACATTGCTTCTAGATCTCTACATCCTGGGATGGATGTTAAATATCATGAGATTTCAAAGATAGACTAGATAACAGCAATAACAAAAACCACAATAATAATAAATATCCAGACTTACATGGTGAGTATTTTCTAGATGTTTTATCTGTATTCTCTGTTTATCATCATGGTAATAACATAGAGTAAGCAGTACTGTATCTATTTTCCAGACAAAGTGAGGAATACATACTAAGGATATTTCATTTACTCAAATTGCTATCTGAAGAGTAGAAGCTTGAGCTGAGTACTGACACATAGTCCATAGAAATATAAGCATTAAATGTTCTTGGTTTCTATTATATGAAAAATCATGTAGAAGCATCTAACATTTTATGATTATACTCAATAGGTATCAAACCAACATTTTCTTTCTTTCTGTTGTTTATTTATTTATTTATTTTTGCTTCAGATTTTGCCTGAAATTTATTGTCATCTCAAGAATGTCAAAGTCCATCAAAAGCAATTCTTGGTTCTTTTTGAAAGCCTTTCCAATAAGGTTTTTGTTTTTGTTTTGTTTTTAACAAACACAGTTATATAGTTTGTGACACGTTTTATTGAGCAGCTTGAACATTTTAGTTTACAAATAGAATCTAAGTCATTATTGATTTCTTTTTCCCTATCTTAGGGGGAAATCAACTTTGCAACCAGTGTTTATTTATAGAGGTTAATAATCAGATTGAGTGGTTAATGGGGATGTTTGCTTCTTGTGGTTATTGAGCACAGAGCTAAAGCTTCTGGCCACTCAGGAAGGCATCCAAAGTGAAAAGTGTGTTATTTCCACTTTTGAGGGAAAGAAATGAGTACATAGCCAATAAGGAAATAAATAATCAAAGAGTCTTTATAAGAGTTACACTATGCAATTTTGACCTAAGGTTTCCCAGAACAGCATCTCAGTCTCAAACTGATGATTCATGAAGGCTTAGATTGGCCTCTTGAAACCACAAATATGTGACACTGATATTTTTAATTTCCTTTTGTTTTGTCCTAGGCTAACCCTGTCATTGTCAAGCAACAACAGGTCACAGGAAAAGAAATGCAGGTGAGCATTCAATTTACCCTGAAACTATTTTCAGAGACCCCCTCTTGATCCAATCAGAATTCCAGACATTTTCCTTAGCTTTGTCTTCTAAACTTTTCATGGGAAATGACTCTTAAAATTCGCATTAGAATAGCTCAATTTTAATCTTTTGAGACACAATGGACTTTGATTAATTAATAAGCTAATGGACTCCAATCCTATTTTATTCATTTTGACAATCAATGCATGGACTTCCAACTTTGATTTGAATGGCTTTTCTCATCAATATGCCAATATCCATGGATACACTTCTGGTTTTAGAACAGTCTTGTTTTATAGTACCCTTCTTTAATACCTCAACTTTTTTCTTAAAAATTGGGACCATTTTCAATAATTTTTATTCTCAAGGCAATAATTTATTAAATGACAGTTACTTACCCAAATCTAAATAATCATTTTATATACATTGTAAATACTGTTTTTATTTAGAATAAAATGATTATTTCATAGTTTTAAGAACACTTGTATAGGAGGAAGAATTCCAAGATCATCCCAAATGATAGTCGCCCCTGTATAATCTCCCTCTTCTGTAAAAGGAACCTCTGAATGTGATGATCTGTCACTTTCATGATTACTTTAAACTATGGCATGTTCATTTTAGTTGCCCTCAAATTCATAGGTTGAAGTCTTACCCCTTTATTTGATAGCATTGGTATCATTTGGGGAGGCTCATTAGGTTACAAGGGTTGTCATGAATGAGGAAATAGTATCTCCCTAGACATCCAATCTTCTGGTACCTTGACTTGAAATTCGCTAGCTCCAGAACAATGAAAAATACATTTCTGCTGTTTTTAAGCCACCCAATCAAAGACACTTCGCTATAGCAGCATGAGCTAAAATGTTACCTTCTATGGCAAAAAGGGGTTTGAAAATATAATTAAAGGTCCAAACTGACCTGAAGTTAGAGTTTGTCTGGATGGACATGACTGAATCATACAATTCTTACAAATATGCATGTGCAGATCAAAAGTGAAGGAACTTAGAAATTCAAAACACAAGAATTGATTTGAAGTACCATTGCTGGCTTGAAGGTTGAATGAAGGTTGAATGTGCCACATGAGGATACATGACGGGATACATGAGGGCAGCATCCAACAGTTGAGTCATCCCTAATGTGCAGTAAGCAGGGAAATGAAAAATGCACATTCTCCAACTTCAAGGAATTCAATTCTGCTTACAAGATAAGTTCAGATTTGGAATTTCTCCTAAATCTTCATACAAGAACTCAACCTGACTGACAGCTTCATTTCACTGGAAAGATACCATGAGCAGAAAATGTTGCCATGTTATCTTGGACTTCTGACCTTCAGAATTGTGAGCCAATAAATAGATGTTATTTTAAGTTGGTAAATTTATGATAAGTTATTTTATGACAAAACATCTATTCTTCTTCTGGTATATTGCAAAGTCATTTATCACATTCTCTTCTCACCACTAATGATATTTATATCCTTGTTACTTAGGAATTTTAAATAAAAACTATCCATTAAAAGAAATTAGCAAAATAGCTTTCACATAAGTCATAAATTTACCTCACAGCATAAGAATCTCTTTGGCATTTAAAGGTCTTTATATTTCTCATAATTTAATAATTATGTTTATCTCATACATTGTATTCTATAAGGATTAAAAGTAAATAGAAAGGATATAATATTAAGTAAAAAAAAACCTAAAAATAAAAAAACTCTCAGGGAAGAAACAGTATAAAAGTTTGTAAGACAATATTAAAGTGCTACAAGGGGTAGTCTGGGGTCACTAAGTCTCAACTGTTCTAATTTTAAGAAACATAAGAAGCCTCTGCCAAGCAGTGGTGAGTTTATTAAAAACCCTCAGAGAGTGTGGGTAAAAGTAACTACCATACTTCCTTTGTCACTTGAAATCCTGAGATTAAAAAAGACCCAGAGACATGCTTAATTATTAATAGAATTTTAAGTAAGCCCTATTTAACAAGAATTCTGATGTCAGATGTGTAGCCATTGTCAAATATAAGCTATTGTTACTTTTTGCTCTTGAGCTTAATGAGTTGGTTTTTACCTGAGCTCATGTATTCTCTCCTAACAAAATCTGTTCCTTCCCCAGGATTCTTTACTTAAGTTAAATCCAAGCCCCAGGGAGAAATGGCCAAATTCAATATTAGTTCAAAGAAAAAAAACAGTGAATCAAAAATACATTATTTGTCAGAGACAGCAAAACTAAAAAACTGGTAATGATGTGCTAAAAAGATACAAGAACTGACTTGAAGGGGCTTCCACTGCCCAATTGGAGCATAAGATACCTAATGGCAGTGACAAAGTATAGTGTGTGTGTGTGTGTGTGTGTGTGTGTGTGTGTGTGACATGTACTATAAATATTTAATGTCTAATACTTAAATTATAGTAAATCACACCCAGCTAATTCAACTGAAAATATTTTTAAAAAGAAGCTATGTAGGAAATGCTAATAAAGTTGTGGGAACCAACAAGAGATGCTGAGATACTAGGTGTAAATAGCAGTAGAAAGACCTGAATAGACCTGTAGAGGAACTTATATTGTAACTGGAACTAGATGAGAACTTGAACTGCAGAGGAGAAACTAGTGCATGTTGCTGAAGTTTGGAAAAATATCTGAAACAGAAAGGGAGTAGGATCTCTCTTTTCTGCTCATTGGTAATTGCAGCTTTTGCATGAAGTATTTTTTGGTATTTTAAAAACATTAAAATTCATTTTAAAAATTTACCAAATGTTTATTCTTTGGGGGCACTTTTCATTCTTTCTTAAAGGTCTGTGTTTATCTTTGCAATTAAATTCATTCAGTCTGAAAAAAAAAGCCCTTTTAGCAAGCTTATCTTTTAGTGTTGATCTGGTTGTGAATTCCCCTGGTTTATTTTATACCAAAGTAGCTTTTTTACCTTCATTCTTAAAGGACATAGAATTCCAGAATGACAGGTTTCTTTCAGCCAAACAAATTATGCGGTGTTCCTTGTTCTTTTTCCACTATACGCTTATTTTCTGGTTGACTTTAGTTTTTTTCTCTTTATGTTTCTCAGCAGTTTGACTATGACATGCTAAATGTGGTTTTCTTCACACTTACTCTGTTTAGTGTTTCCTGAGGTTTGTGAATCTGTGAAAATCGCTGTGTATTTCCTTTACCATATTTGGATGTTTTCAGCTGTTCTTTCTTTAAATAGTTTTTCTTCTCAAGTCTCTCTTTTCTTTTCTTTTCTTTTTTTTTTGGACTAAAAGAATACATATTCTAGAGATTTCAAGATTTTACCCAGGAATTCTGGAGGCTTTCTGCATTATTCTTCACTCTTTAGATTGGAAGAAATTTATGTATTGATTAATTTTTTAGTTTACTGAATACTGCTTTTGATATTTCCATTTATGATTTTAAGCTTTTTCTATGAATTTCATTTCAGTTGTTTAGGTTCATTCTTTATTTTGTTTCTTTGCTGAGATGTCTGTCCTTTCTTCTGATTCATTAAAGCATTTTTTTATCTCATCTTATAGAGCATTATATCAGCTTCTTTAAAGTCATTGTCTGATAACCCCAAGATTGGGGTCATTTGGTGATTGGCTTCTGATGTTTGTCTTTTCCAATAAGAATGGTTCACATGTTCTTGGTTCCTCATTTTTTGAGTAATTTTGGATTATGTCCTGCCCATTGTGTGTTTATATGTTGGGACGTTGAATACTGTTTTAATTCTCTAAAGAGTATTCATTAGCAGGCACTTAACTTGGCTACACTCAGACTAGAAAGCCTGTCTCAACTGTGGTGAAAATTTAGATCTCAGACTAGTTCTTTTAGTTTTATGTGAATCTTTGAGTGGATCCAGCACATGTATTTTAGAGTTCTTACCCATTATCTGGAACCCCTTTTCTTTAAATTTCTATCATCTGAGGTTAGCCCCTCACTTTCTGGTGACTGGATTTCCCAGATTCCATTGGTCTGCTCCTCAGGTGACCAAGATGGAAGGCTTTTTCTCAGAGTATTAGCCACTCTAATACATTTTATTACATCATGATTGCAGTTTGTCCTCAGGCCATGGGAGTAGACATTGAAAACTCCTTTGAGTTTCTTCACCCAAGTTTTGATAACCTTTCAAAATTCATTTTTGTTTAGTCTCCAGAGAGCACAGGTAGATCGTTTTTCCATTCTGTATTTTCTCTGTCATTTGTCACTGTTTATTAATGGATCATTCTTTTCTCTGAAAAAAGAGGGGAGCTGTGTTTCTCCTCTTCCCAATTTTGTTGGCAGTAATTTCTGTTTTAAAGTTGTTTTCAGGGCATTACAGTTATATATAATAGTGATGTTTATTTATTTATTTTTTAATTAATTTTTATTGTTGGTTGTTCAAAACATTACACAGTTCTCGATATATCATATTTCACACTTTGATTCAAGTGGGATATGAACTCCCGTTTTTACCCCGTATACAGATTGCAGAATCACATCAGTTGCACATCCATTGATTTACATATTGCCATACTAGTGTCTGTTGTATTCTGCTGCCTTTCCTATCCTCTACTATCCCCCCTTCCCCCCTCCCTTCCCCTCTTCTCTCTCTACCCCCTCTACTGTAATTCATTTCTCCCCCTTATATTTTTTCCCCTTTCCCCTCACTTCCTCTTGTATGCAATTTTGTATACCCCTGAAGGTCTCCTTCCATTTCTATGCAATTTCCCTTTTCTCTCCCTTTCCCTCCCACCTCTCATCCCTGCTTAATGTTAATCTTCTTCTCATGCTCTTCGTCCCTACTCTGTTCTTAGTTACTCTCCTTATATTTTGACATAATGATACACACACTTGACTACATCATATTCTTATTTTTTCCTAAAATATTTACTAAATCCTGTAGCAGGTTCTGGGAATATCAAGAAGTACAAGACATAGCAATTGAAATATGATCTTTGGAGTATGAAGGTTGGGTTTATGTAGTGACTTCCTACCTTACTCACCCAGTGTTCTTGATCAAGACATTTAGCATCTATTTCTAAACCTGTTAAGGAGTAACTGGAAAAAGTAATTAGAAATGCTGAACACTAGCTTTCACATTGGAAGCATTTTATATGTGCTAGTGTCTCTCATTTTATATAACACCATCAAGTAAGGGAGATTACCTATAACAGATAAATATTATACAAAGGGCAACAGAGGATTTTACAGACAGAAAAGGATTATCTGTCACATTATGAAAAGAAGTAGGATGACTTTGTGGGAGAAATGATAAGTAAGCTGAGCCTTAGAGGATCAGAGGAAATACTAAACTCTTATTTTGGAAAAAATTACTTTGTCACAGAGAGACTAGCAAGTAGTTATATTAATAGTAAGTAGGTAAATTAGGAATTTCATACAGTAACATAGGTACTATATATAAATCATTAATCATAATGTATTGATTGTAAATATTGAGTATTTATACTAATCCATTAAATATTAAGATTTGATATTTATATTAGATGTTTATATTAATCATATTAACATTGCATTAACATTTCAAACAATATTTTTTCTTTTTTTTTTTTTTTTTTTTTTTTTGCAGGAGGGTACCTGGGATTGAATTCAGCTGTACTCCCCTATTGAGCCATATTCCCAGCCATATTTTCCATTTTATTTAGAGACAAGGTTTCACTGAGTTACTTAGTGCCTAACTTTTTGCTGAGGCTGGCCTTGAACTCATGATCCTCCTGCCTTAGCCTCCAGAACCACTGGGATTAAAGGCATGTGCCACCACACCCAGCAATACTGATTCTTACATAATAGTTAATCTTCACAACAATCCTTAGACATAAATAGAAGTGCCTTAACCCTATCTTATAAATAAAGTTTAGGCTGGGAAAAGCTAAGTAACTTGCCCAAGACCACACAGCCAGCAGGAAAGAGTATAGAACTTGATAGAGATCTATCAGTTGTATGGACTCTAGTGGTTTAGCAGAGACAAGATGAAGGCATAAATTAAGACAGATTTTTTTTTCTGCCTAAGATTTGGTTTTGGTAGCCTCAGAATTATTATTCTTTTCATCAATAATTATTCTTTTCATCAATTCCTATGCACATCTTTTTGGATGATATAGAATTAAGTTGATGCTATTTAGGAATAATTGCATAAGATCTTTTATTGAAAAAGATGTATCACATAATAATTCTCACATGCCTACTTTTTAGAAAAATTCTTGATATGTTCTTTTTATTGTTGCATATTGTTTTTACAGAATTGTGGGTTTCATTGTGGCATATTTGTGCATACATAAAGATGTAATTATTTTCTGGAGGAAATTTGTGGCAACAATATAATTGTATCTTTCCAGTACTTTGTATATATACAGTTATTCCTTGGTATCTGCTGGTGATTTGGGTTCAGACCCTTAAATCCTCTACATGTAATGGTGTGGTATTTGGATAGAATATATACAAATGCATACATTTATAATGCCTAACACAATGTAAATGCTGTGTAAATAGTGGGTAATAGTGTATAGCAAATAATAAAAAGAAAAGAGTCTGAGCAAGTTTAGTACAGACATATTTTTTCCCGAGTTTAATCTGTTGAATATGTAGTTGTGCATCTCATCAGTATGGGGACCAACTCTGAGGATGCATAAGTATGAGTGTGTATGTCTATGTGTATGCATGTATGCACATAGGCATACATAATAACATATGTGATGTTTAATAAGCTCAACTCATAGATGTAATAGTAAAGATATTTTATATATTTTTTTCACTGTGTCTCTGAATCTTCTCTGGGCACTAGTTCTTATCCTGACCTAGATGAAAATACATTTGGGTTGTATGCCTTCTCCAGTCACACAAGTTAAGAAAATAATGTGTCAGCCCACTAATTACCATTTTCAGACTCAATAATAACAACAAAATCTGGATTGGATATAAATATTGGCCTTGTTTTAGGAAATCAGAAGGAGTTGGTTTTCTCATTTTCCTTACCTAGAACTTTTAGTTGTTTCCACTCAGCTCATCATCCATGTCTTCCTGACTCTTCTGTGTTACAATAGTCTTTCCTCCACCTCTCTCTCATTATTGGATATCAATCTTTTTGTTTCTGCCAGTCTGATGAAAAAGCACATCTCACTGTTATTTTAATTTATAATTTTCTGATTACCGGTGAGGTTGAACATCTTCTCAGATATTTTTTGGCTGATCACATTTCTTCTTCTGTAGTTGTCTATTCATGTCTTTTAACCATTTCTTTCTTGATTTTAATTTAAAAGTTGTAGTTCTTTATATATTTTTAATAATAATTTACTTGTTAATTTTTTTCATCTATCTTTTGTCTTTATTTTGATTTTATTGAGAAGAAATTTTCCATTTGTTTTTCATTGGTGGGTATACTGGGGATTAAGTTCAGGGGCATTATGTCACTGAGCCACATCCCCGGTTCTATTGTTTGTATTTTATTTAGAGACAGGGTCTCGCTGAGTTGTTTAGCACCTCACTCTTTGCTGAGGCTGGCTTTAAACTCACAATCCTCCTATCTCAGCCTCCCAAGATGCTGGGATTAAAGGCATGTGCGCCCAGCAAGTTTTACATTTTTATGAAGTTCAACCTTTTGTCTTTTAGATTTGTGTTTAGTCTAGGAAGGTCTTTCCTGTTCCATTACTGTAAAATATTCTCATGTAATTCTTAGTATATGTTCACATTTTGTGTTTTTAGCTAAGTTCATAATCCATCTGGAATTTACTTTTGTTTATAACACTAGGTCGGGATCTAAATTTATAGCTTTAAAAATTGATGGCAATTATTCAATGCAATTTATTGGAAAGAACATCATTTCCACATTGATATGAAGTTTCACTTTTATCATAAATAAAATTACAGATAGGTTTTGGACTCTGTTCTATATCATGCAAAAGTTTTCTATTCCTATGCCAACACTGTAGTTCTCACTACTATGACATGCTTTGCTTTGACATCTGGTAGTGTAGACACCCCTTGTTTTTCCTTTTCTTTGTTTCTAATGTTATTGACTATTCCTGTGCCTTTTCTCTTTTATATGAATTTCAGAATCAGCTTGTCATAGTTCAAAAATGATCCAATTGGAATTATGGTTCTAATTTTATTTTATTATGAATGAATTGGAAGAGAATAGACATTTTTATAACATCAAACTTTCCATCCAGCATCATGGTACATCTCTGACTTTATTTAGGTCTTTAAAGTGTTTTAGTAAAGTTAGTTTGCTACAAAAGACTGAATCTTTTACATTTGTAGTTAGTATGAATTCTATATATTCCATGTTTTTTTAAAAAAATACTTTTAGTTTTAGATAGGCACAATGCCTTTATTTTATTTATTTTTATGTGGTGCTAAGGATTGAACACAGTGCCTTACATGTGCTAGGCAAGTGTTCTACCACTGAGCTACAACCCCAGTCCCTCATGTTTTGTTTTAATTGCCTTCCCTAACCATATATGTAGTCGTGTTTTAGCAAGATTTTATGGCCATCGCAATTTGTACAAATCATGTAAGATTGTTTAAACACTGCATAATATGATAACATTAATTCTTAGTAGAAAAGAAGTACTAGATTTAAAAATCACAAAATATGGAACTGTGCCCCTCCAATTATTAGCTATAAATTATTTAATTTTTTTCCACACTCAGTTTCTTATATGTGAAACATAAGTAATGATTTAACTACCTACAGGGTCATTGTGAGTATCCAATGAGAAAAAATTTGCAAATATTCACTATATGAACATAAGGGGCTAGCAGCAGGATTCTTGCTTTTCACTAAAATACTTGGGAAAAGTTGAATGGGCAAACATTTGTATTGATTTAGGAAAATCTGGAACATTCCAATAAAGAAATTATATTTTGCTTGTTACAATAGCCCTATAAGTTAAAGAAAAGGCAATACTCATCAGAAAACTTCCTCAAAATCCCATTAGAACCAGTGCATTGATGTGTAATGAGAGCTTTACAATGTATAGTTGCTATGATTTGCTAAGCATCTTCTAGACTCTAGCACCAAGCACTTCACACATATTAAATCTATAGGATAGCTCTTGTTACCTCAATTTTTAAGCGTCTTTTCTTCTTCATTTAATCTTTCAAATTTACTAAAAAGTTGCATGAATAGGTTAAACTTCTGTGCAAACTTAACTCAGATTCTCCCAAAGTAAACATTTTACTATATTTACCTTTACCTTTTAAATTTTCTTTCTCTGTAATGTGTGTGTGTGTGTGTGTGTGTGTGTGTGTATGATTATATTTTTATTATTATATTATTATTTTTGAAACATTAGAAAATTAGTTGAAGATGTAATGCCTTTTCACAACTAAATTCTTTAAGAATCCTGTGTTCCAAAACCTTGAGAAAACTATCAGAACCAAGTAACATTGATAAAATATTACTATTCAAAACTGCACTATATTTAAATTTTACCAGTTATTAAAAAATGCTGTTTGTAAGTGGCATCCTTTCCTTTTCCTTAAGAGTTCATCTAGGATCATCATTGCATTTAGTTGTCAAGTGTCTTTGGTCCTCTTCAACTTGTAAGATTTTTTTTCCTTGCTATTCATGACTCTGACCTTTTGGACAAGTACAGGAAAGTTACTATGTAGAGTGTTCCTCAGAGTTATCTGATATTTTCCCATATTTATATTTATCTGATATTTTCTCATATTTAGATCTGATATTTTCTGCCGTAGGCAAGAAAAGCAGAGTTATGCTGTGCTATTATTAGTTCTTCATATAAGAACTAAGGGGTGTATTCAAGCCATTGTTTTAGGTGTTGAATTTTATTACTTGACAAACATGGTATCTGCAAGAGGTCTCTGTTTTTAAGCATTTCTGTACTTATTAGTTATCAAGTAGGTAACAAATAGTGTATGAAGAGTTACTTTGAAACTATGTAAAAATTCTGTTTCTTAAACTTTCACCCATAGTAAAATAGTTTCAGTATATGCTGATAATCTTTATTTGAATCACTTCTTATGGTCAAGGTAGTTTTCTAACTCCATTATTCTTCTCATATTATTAGCTAGCATTCTAACTGAAAGGTGATAATTTCCATTCATCTCTCTTTATTAATTTTAGTATGAATTCAGGAACTGCTAACCATAGTCAATCTGTTGCCATAGTCATGGTCAAATGATCTCACATTTGGTCTGTGAATTCCCCTTCAAGTTGGCTATGGTATACTTTGACATGACTCCCTTATTCTCAAGGCACTTCTTTCTTTTTAGTACAAGTTCTCCCTATGCTTTCCCCCTGGATCTGAAACCATCCCCTTTTGGTGGCTCTCCATGTTTTTGTTTGTTTGTTTTGTGTGGTGCTGGGGATTGTACCCAGGGCCTTGTGCATGCAAGGCAAGCACCTCCATGTTTTTCATAATGGCTGTGCCAGTTAACAGTCCCACTAGCAGTATGTAAGAATTCTCTTTTCTCCTCACTTTTGCCAACACTTGTTATCTCTTGCCTTTTTGAGAACAGCCTATTAACAGGTGTGAGGTGATATCTCATTGTGGTTTTGATTTGAATTTTCATGATAATTAGTGATATTGACTATTCATAATGTCTTCTTTGGAAAAATATTTGTTCAAATTCTTTTGCACATTTTAAAATTATTTTATTTTATTTTATTTTATTTCTTGAGTTGACTGAGTTCCTCAAATATTTCAGAAATTAACTCTATCACATATTTGGCTTGCAGACATTTTCTCCCATTAGGTAGCTTGCTTTCCATTTTTCTGAGTTGTTTTCTTTGATATACAGAATATTTTAGTTTGATCTAGTCCCCTTGTTTATTTTTGCTCTCATTGATTGCACTCTTACAGCACATGTTTTAGGATTGTCTTTTCTATTTCTGTGAAATGTGCCATTGGAATTTTGATAGAGATTTCATGGACATTTCACTCTAGTTTTAATGAGGACAGACTTTTCATCTGTGGATGGGTATGAGGATGCTGGCTGGGTAGAGTATGGCAGGTCACCTTCAGGGAAGGTCCAAGTGGATAAATTGTCTGCAGTTCTGTTAGCTGAGATTTGTCTTGCTGAAAGCTGGGTAGTCCTCAACAGCCATGTCTGAAGAGGCAGTGAGACCTGCTGATGTCTTTGGTGAATGCCAATATTTGGTTTCACTGAACATCAGTGACGGGTGACATTTTCCATTTGATTTCCAGACAATGTAAAACTTAGTTCAGGGTCTTTGGTTATATCATATACTTTGCTTATATCATAAACCAAAACCACTTTTTTGCATTCACTGTGTTTTCTCATATAATTTCAATAATAAGCATTTATAACCAGTATCATCCTAGACGTATTATAGGATGACCATTGGAAAAGCCACTATCTCCAAGGATAGAAGGAAAGATATTTTATTCACTTTTTTCTACCTACCAAATATGAATTTTAGACCATTTCTAAAAAGAAACATCTGTTCAACAAAATGCTGTCATGCTTGTTTATTCAGCAACTGTTCATTAGTTGTATTCTGGATCCCATGTGTGCTGTGTATTGTGACTATAGCAATGCCAATACCAATATGTTCACCCAAGGAGCAAAAAGAAAAGTCCAGGTAATGGTTTACAAAGAAAGTCCTTTAGAGTTGTAGTTAATGCTTCCAGGAAGAATTTAGTTTTAAGGAGAGCTTGTGGTAGGCCCAGAGGCTGAGGAAGAAATACAACTTATTTGGACTGAGAGAGGGATCTAGTTACTGAATCCCAAGTGTATAGAATAAAGATACCCTTTCTTTGATAGTTCTCTTGGCTTCTTTGGTGAACCAAAGCAAAATAAGGGAAGTCTTAGTTTGAAGAAAGTGAGAGAAATTCAGGTAATCCATATATATTAAATATTCCTTAGGCCATTTTAGCTTAATGGAAGTACTTCTTTGGACCAAGTGATCAGAGCAATGTCTTAAAGTTCATGTTATTTACAGCTCAAATCCTGGGATGCAATTTAAATATCCATATTTGTAGACCTAGATCAACTGAATGTGCGTGATGGCAGGTTGGGGATGTGGTCAGCATTTTAAACAAACTTCCAAGGTGATTCCAATGTACTCCGTAATTTGAGAACATTTGCACTGATTTAGATTCTTGTGATTGTTAGACCTTCCAAATGAACTCTATGCCCTTTCACATTTTTTGCTAAACCAATTCTGGGATTGCTTTACAGCCAATTTAATGTCATTGGTCAGACACTTGGAAGAAGCAAGGAGCCAATCTAATTCCACATGAGATATTGACCTCTGAAACCGTGAACCCCAACTTTTCCTCCTCTAATTGTTTCCTCTTCTAATTGTTCTTTTCAGGTCTTTTGGTTGCAACAGAGAAAAAGCTGACTAAAACGTTGTGAGACTGATTTATCTCCTTGTTCATAGGCAGTACTTAAGTAAAGATGGGAACAAACTCATCCCATTTAGATATGGTGTTTTATTCAACAAGAAGGAAAATTGTTCCCTCTACTGGGAAAATGGTAAATCAATCTTTTTATGAGGATAACCAAGATAATGGAATGAAAGTGTGTGTGTGTGTGTGTGTGTGTGTGTGTGTGTGTGTGTGTGTGTTTCCTCCTTCCAGTACTTAATAGACAATTTGCAGGAATAGTTTCTTAATTTTCTTTTAGGTGATGTCAGTTACTTTGAATATATGATTAACTTATGATTTTGATTTAGAAAAGTATGCATGATACACATGCACAAGTACATAATAATTTTGTATTTATCAACCTCCTTATGTCAACCTCCTGAGCTTTAAATTACATCAAATAGAGCAAAATCCTTTGGGGGTTTAATAATAACTGGAGTCAGATATTAACATATTATACTGTACCCTTGTATAAACATTATTAATGTAGAAAATACTCAAGAGTTAAAACACTCAGTATGCTACTACTAAGATTAAATGAAAGCAAAGAGTCTCATGATTTGATCAAATTATTTTATATTTCAACTGAAAGAAACAAATAAAAAGGTGATTCTCATCAGAGACACTGATTAGTTAATGTAATCAAATACTTGAGAATGCATTAGTTTTAGGTAATGTGGCATTTTCTTTTACCTTCACTTATTCATTCCCTGGTGCTCTTCTTTTCTTTGTGTCAGTCTGAGTTTCTGACACATATCAATTTGTTTCTCTCTGAGCTTCTTTTAATATTTCATGCAAAGCAGATATAATGGCAACAGATTCAGTTTTTGTTTGAGAAAATTTCTGTTTCTTTTTCACTTTTGAAAATTCTTTCTCAGGGTCTAGAATTTTAGGATGTCAGATTTTTTTTTACAACACTTTAATTATTTCACTTCACTATCTTTTTGATTTCTGGTATGGTGTCTGAAGATAGGTATAATATAATCCTTATCATTGCTTCTCTGTAGATAAGCTATTTTTCCTCTGGTTTCTAACAAAACATACTTAATTATCTGAAATTTGAACATAGGTATGCCTAGTGGTTTTTAAAAAATGTTTGTTATCTATTTTGGCATTAGCCTGCTTTGTGTTCTCTGACATTTTTGGATCTGTGGTTTGGTGTCTAACATTAGTTTAGGTAAATTAGTCATTATCACTTCAAATATTACCTCGGTTTGCTTTTGTTGTCCTTCTGGTGTTTCTATAATGTCTATAGTACACTTTCTATAGTTGTCCCACAGTTCTTGTATATTCTGTTGTTTTCTCTTGTACTCTTTTTTCCCTTTGATTTTCATTTGGGGAATTTCTATTTTCATGTCCTCTCAGAAATTCTTTCTTCAATCATGTCTGGTCTACTAATGAGCCTGTCAAAGGCATGCATAATTTCTCTTATAGCAGTTTCAATCCCTAGAATTCTTTTTATTTTTCCATGAGTTTACTTTTTTCTGCTTATTTTATCCATCTGCAATATCCACTTGCATATTGTCTACTTTTTTCCATTATAAGATTATATTAATCATAGTTTAAAAAAATTCTATTCTAATTATTTCATAATCTTGCCATTTCTGATTTACTGAAGAGGCTATTTCTCCTGTGTTTCCTTGGTATCTTGTAACTTTACTGAAGTTGTTGAATTGATTTACCCATATTTAAGTGGAGCATTTAGGGTTTTCTGTATAAAAGATCATGTCATCTGCTAACAGAGACAGTTTAATGTCTTCCTTTAGTTTAAGTAGAGTCAACCATGCTCTAGTTTGGTTATCACTTGCACAGAATATCATTCTCTTTCTTCACTTCAATTCTGTGCTTTTGAAGCTAAAGTGGGTCTTTTATAGGTAACATATACTGTTGGATCCTGCTTTTATTAATATATTCAACCACTATTACCATGTTGTTACATTGTTTTCTGACTGTCCTTCTTAGTTCCTTTATTTCTCTCTTGTTGTCTTCCTTTGTGATTTGATGATTATTTGTAGGAGTATATTTGATTCTAGAGGTTTTCTCTTTGTGGTTACCATCAGACTTGTCTGAAAAATTTTACAGTTGTAGCAGTCTATTTTAAACTGATCACTTCTATTACATATAGAAATTCTGAACTTTTGCTTCCCCCCACTACACAATTTATACACTACAATTACAGACAGAATTAGAGAATTCTGAATTTTACTATATATTTGCCATTACCAATGAGTTTTATATTTTCTAATGTTTTATGTTGTTACTTTATGTCCTTTCACTTCTATTTGAAGAAATCTCCTTGGGATTAGTTCTAGGTCTAGAGGTGATAAACGTCCTTGGCTCTTGCTTGTCTGGAAATACTTTCTTGCTTTCTATAAGAGAGTTTTGACAAATACAGTATTCTAGGTTGGTAGTTTTTGTCCTACACTTTGAATATGTCCTCTTACTCTCTCTTGGCCAGTAAGGTTTCTGTTAGAAATCCAGCCTCATGGAGCCTCCTTTGTATGCTATAAGTCATTCTTTTCTTGCTGCATTCAACATTTTCTTTATCTTTACCTTTTGGCAAATTGGTTATAATGTGTCTCAAAGAACATAGTCTTTGAATTGATCTTTCTTGTCCTCCTTTGTTCATTTGCTTGATGATGTCTGATAGGTCAGGCAAGCTTTCTTGTCTTTTTTCCATTACTTTTTTTTTTCCTCATTGCTCATTGTCAATGACTTGTTTTTAAGTGTGCTAATTCCTTATTCTGCATGACTGAATCTGCTGCTTATCTGGTTTTGTTTAGTTATCTAATCTGTTTTGGTGTCTTATATCTCACTGAATTTCTTTACATTGATTAGTTTGAATTATTTGTCAAATAACCCAGGGATCTCGATTTCTTTGGGGTTAGGAAATCCATTAATTTTCTTTGGAGATGGTGTGTTTGCCTCTTTCTTTAATATGTGTAACCTTGAATTAGTATCTATGCATTTAAAGAAGCAAACACTTCTTCAGGTCTTTACAGACTAGTTTTAGCAGGTGAACACTTTTTTCAGTTGGGTCTCTGCCTTGATGTAATTGCATATTTTTTGTCAGTGTTTGAACATTTTAATTAACAATACATTAAAAATAAAATAAGGACTGCTTCTGTGTAACAGTGGCCACCCTTATCCAGGTGCAGTGGTGTACACTTTTCACCTCATCTGCTCAGTAGGCTGAGACAGGATATCTCAAATTTGAGGCCAGTTTCAACAACTTATTGAGAGACTGGCACAAAAATGTTTTTAAAATTAAAATATGTAAGAACATTTGTATGGTAAAGTGCCTCTGGATTCATTAACCAAAAACAAACAAAACAGTGGGGAGGACATCTCCATTGGGAGCTATCCTGGGAAGTTACTTCAACTTTCCTCCCTGTGCACCCCCCACAGTCACACCCTCTCTTCGACCCAGGCTTCTCAATTCTGGAGAAAAGCTGTGGCTAACTGATTAAGATGTGAAATGCTGTATAATGTTTCATTAGATTTACAAAACCCAGAACATCCGATGGTCCTCAGATAAAATCAGAATGTGTCATGCCTCTTCTTAGTCTTTAGTTATATGTCAACACAAGACAAGTAAATTTCTGTGACTTTTAACATACAGAAATAAATTTGTCTATTTAAAGAAAGTACAGGTACTAGCCCCAGAAAGTCAATCTCCATTTTGATGGTCCATTCAGAAAGGAAGAAAAGAAGACACACCCTGGATGATCAAAATCATGCTAAGGGAAACATTCTCTCCCACTGCCTCACAATCCCATCTTTCTCTCCTTATAAAACCCCTTTGTGTCCCTGTGATTCCCAAGAGGGAACTATGAGAATGATAGCCCCTACACCCCACACTGTGCTGGATCTTCAGTAAACCTGATTTCTTTCCCACTAATTCACATCTCCTGACTACCGGTTTTCCAGTGATGAGGAGCCTGGACCTGGGTCTGGTAACACCTGGAGTCTGCCAGTCTTCTCTATCACTGATGATGACTCCAAATTTTTTAAAATAAAACACTCCCTTTTACATCATGTCTAAAGGCTCCTGTTTCAACAAATTATTCTCTTCTATTTTCAGAGTAGCCCTTTTTATACAGATAGTGCTTTGTGATGAAACACTGATTATGGAGTGATTACACCCTGTAGCAACTCTTCAGGGTGATAGTGGTCAAAAGGTACAATAAGGCATGTTATTTACTTCTGTAAGTTCTCTACAAGCTTACAAAATGCTCACACACTATTTACTGAGTATAAAGAATCATGAGCCCACATACCTCTTGATGCACCACCTCCAGGGTATAGAAGCAGACCATCTTTATCTTCTCCCAGAAGCAACAGATCAAGACACCAACTAATCTGGAACCTCACACCTCAAAATTAACTCTCAATATTCTTTATACTTCTATGAGGGTGCAATTTACCAGCTGTCTGTCAAAGGTCAGGTGCCCCCAGGACACAAGCTTTGTTTTCACCACATGATCTGAATGAAGGATGTTGGACAATTCAGATAATGGTGTTTTAACCATCTCCTAAGCTCTTATCTTTTTATCTAAAAGGCATGGCATGTGCTTAAAACTTTTATTGAACTACCCCCTGATTGAGCTCAATTAAATTTAGTGAACATTTGGAAAGTTAATCAGCAGAGAAATTCACAGAGGGGCCCTGCCTAGTTATAAACCTGTTACTTTGAAGCACGATAAAATCATTTCTAGATATAAGGGTACAGGAAATAAGACCTTTTTACTTACTCATCCATATGCTTGTGGTCTTAGGATTTTGCTTCTCTCATACTGTTTCTGTGTCTTTTTATCCATTTTCTTATTTAATTCTTTCTTCTGAAGTAAAAATGGAAATACAAGAGGGAATAAAGTAAGCAAAACAAATGGCCATTTGTATTAATATATATATATATATATATATATATATATATATATATATATATATTAATACAATATATATATATCTATTGAAATGAGAATACAGGCTTACTTCTCACTGAGTTCTTTTAGGTTCTTTCACTGATTATTATAACACCCTTCAGCAACACCTGTCAACTTTTGAATGAACTAATTTATTTTTTTATATGATCACAAGCAGAGCCTCTCCTCCAACCTCACCCTCCCCAAACATCTGTGTTTATAAAATCTGTTATGAATGCTAAACAATATTTTAAATTGTCAGCATATAACACATGCTAAACAATATTTTAAATTTTCAACATCTAACACTGGCAAAGAGGACATAATGTTAAACCATTATATTATCTGGGCCAATGGGTTTTAATAAGAATGTCTTATATCAATTCAAACAAACTGAATTAATTAGATTGTTGGGCCTGTTACTGCAGCTTGGCTCAGGGAAAACACAGATAACAGAGCAGAACTAGGTTTCTGTCTCTACTCTCTGAATTACTGAAACTGGGATTTGGTTAAAAGACCTAAATTTTGTGAACCTACATCCATGATTTTAAATAGGATTATCACTGCCTTTATCTCTTGATGGTATTATGATTCTTTAAATGAGCATGACACACATGTAAGTTTTATTTTGGTTTCCATGTATCATTTATCATTGAATTGCTTCAAGAGTTACATGAGTTGCCCATTTAGAAATCTTTACAGCAAAGAAAACAATCAAGAATGTGAAGAGAACCTAAAATGGGAGAAAAATTGTTGCCACCTGTACATCAGGTTTAGCATTCATCTCCAGGATATATAAAGAAATAATAAAATTTAACATGGTAAAAACAAGTATTCCAATCACCAAATGGGCAAAGAAACTGAACATGAATATCACAGAAGAAATGCAAATTACCAAAATATATGAAATAATTGTTCAACATCACTACAAATTAGAGAATTGCAAATTAAAACTACAGACATTCCATCTCACTCCAGTTTAAATGGCAATTATTAAGAATACAAGTGATAATAAATGTTGGCGAGGATATGGGCAAAAGGTTCACACATATATTTCTGGTGGGACTGCAAATTGGTGCAACCAATACTGGAAAGCATTATTAAGATTCCTCAGAAAACTTGTAATGGAACCACCATTTGACCAAGTTATCCCACTTCTCAGTCTAAACCCAAAGGATATAAAATCAGCATAATAGACCCAATCAACCAAAGGCCAAATAATCTTTGATATATGGATACCAACAAATAATCAGGAGAGAGAGGGATGAATACAAATTAATTGAATTAGACAAAGGGGAATAAAAGGATGGTAGGGAAAATGGGAATATAAAAGACAGAATGTATCAGACATAACTTACTTATGTTCATCTATAAACACACACACACAGTGAAAGCCCACATTATGTACAACCATAAGAATGGGATCCAAATTAGAAAAAGTTATATGCTATACTCTATGTATATATAATATTTATGAATTCACTCTACTGTGATTTATATAACTAAAAATAGTGAAGAAAAATAATTTAAAAATTCCATACTGTAAACCTGCATAGGATGTTCAATGAAATTCTAGTAATATAAATTTAGAAGAGTAATATTATAACTTTTGGCATAATTGATGAGTAAATTTGAGCATTATTATTTTATGCATCAATTCCTGCTCTAAGATACTAAAATAGGAAGCAACTAAAAGATTTGAAGTCCTTTGTAGTACTCTGGGACCATTTCTGGGAAGCAGTCTCATGTCTACAGAGTTGCGGGATGTACAGAACTATTCTTTCATGGGACAGGTGGACCCATGCTACAGCTACACTGTGACTACAACCTTGTGTGTTGCATGTACTTTTGGTGGGAACACAACTTTACTGAGCTTCATATCCTAGTTTATTCAGTGTCAGTGATGCCTGTGTGTACCTCACAGTGCTGCCATGGGAAATACAGGGAAGAGGGCACAGTAAGTTCTCAGTACATGCTCTGGGTTGAATAGGCATGTCCTTCCCAGTACATCAGCTTATTACCTCAACTGAAAATGAGGTTTTTGCATATGAAAATGTTATAAGAGGCTATAGTCAATTAAAGTAGGCTATAATCTAATGACTCATGATCTTAGAAGAGTAAAATTTGGACCAGAATACCTGTGCAGAGAGAACACCATGTAATAATGGTGACAGAAAAAGGAGAGATTAATCTACACATCAAGGTATGCCAAGTATTTCCCACAACCACTGAAAGCTAGAGGAGACAGGAAAAATTTCTCCAATAGATATTGCAGAGTAAGTGCATTATTATATTCCAGTTTGGACTCCTAGACTTTGGTATAATAAATTTATTTTTTAATATGCCCAGCAAATATTATTTTTCAGAGTAGTCCTAGGAACCCAAAAGGACCCAGATACTTGGCTCCTCCTTGACACTAGAGGGGTTACTCCAAGACTGGTAGCTTCTTTTCATCAAACTGAGAAAGAGGAATCCCAATGTGGTCAGCAACATCCTGTGTCCACAAAGTCCTGGATAAAATATCATAAAAACTCAGTTTGAAATTCTAAGAGGAGATGATAATCTGAAGTTCACATGGAAATCAACAATCCAAAAGATGAGATTCTAAAAAACTGATATGTAAACAATGGTTGAAGTACAGAGGTAGGGCTTCCAGTCTTCAGGGAAAAGATCTGCAAATGAGGAAGACCCATGACACTTGAGGATACCAAGTACCCAATTTTATCATGGACATATGCAGGTGTAATCTAAGTAGGAGCTACATATTTTTCTGTAGGGCACTGGGGAAAGAGGCAGAGAAAGAAGGTGAAGACTGGACCCAAGGAGGACTATATGTCGTCTTCATTGCCCCTGAAATTTCTAGACCAGGAACATCAGTTGGAAGTTTTAGACCATGAACATTAGCAAACCCTGGAGGCTTGTAACAAATACAGATGTTCAGGTCCACCCTGGCACCTGAGTCAGACTGTCTGAGTTGAGGACCAGAAGTCTGAGTTTGAGTGAGCTCTCCAAGTGAATCTGGTGCACCCTATTTGCGATACACTGCTCTAGTCTTAAACAAATGGCCTGGGGTAGAAGTGTCAATTTTATTCTCCATAAGGATACATGGGAAATTGCAGAACCATACCCATAGCTTTTCTTTTCCAAGCTTCTGACCCTTCATTCTACTCTCTCTTAAAATCATATATCCAAAAATATATGTTGTTATATATACAAAATGGAACATGACTCATCCTTAAAAAAAAATCAAATTAAGGCATTTGCCAGTAAATTGATGGAACTAGAGACTATCAAGCTAAGTGAAATAAGTCAATCCCCAAAACCAAAGGCCAAATATTTTCTTTTATATGTGGATGCTAATACACAATAAGGGGTGGGGAGGGATTAACAGAAGTTCATTGTAGTAGACAAAGGAGAATAAAGGTAAGGGAACAGCATGACAATAGGAAAGACCTGAGAATGAACTGAACATAGAGTTATGTTTGTATATAAATACATGACCAGTGAAATTCCACACCATGTACAACCACATGAATGGGATCCTAATTAGGATAAGGTATATTCTATCCATGTATAATATCTCCAAAATGTACTCTACTGTCATATATATATATATATATATATATAGATAGATAGATAGATAGATATAGATATAGATATATAGATAGATAGATAGATAGATAGATAGATAGATAGATAGATATAACAAATAAGGAGTAAAAGGACATGGTGAGGGAAGAAAAAAGGAAATGGAGACATTAGGGAATGATATCGCTTATTTTTATATTAGATTCATATGTCAATGTGTAACAATAAATCCCATCGTTCTATAAAACTATAATGCATTAACAAAATTTGGAAAAATTTTAAAAGTGCATAGTGGCATATGAGCCTGATTTGCAAATTATGCCTTGGTTCAATTCCCAATACCAAAAAAATGTTTTTAATTACATATATATGTATATATACATATGTACACAGACACACAGACACACACACACAAAAAAAAAAAAATTTTTACTATATAAACAAATTTAAGTACAAAAATTTCATGAGATTATCAATAGATTCAGAAAGGCCTGTTCACAACACTCAGCACCCATTAAGGTTTAAAATACCAGAGGGACCAGTGATAGAAGGAGATTTCTTCAAAATTATAGAAGCTGTATGTGATAAACCAAATGCCAACAACAAACAAAATTTAAAAAAAATGAAACATTTTTTCTAAAAACAAAAAACAAAGCAAAAAAGTAAAGTTTCACCACTCATTGAATCCCCATCCAGATAAAACAGGCAAGAGAATAAATCTAATGGCATACACATGGGAAAGAAAAAGTCATGTTGCCTCTGTTTACTTATGACATGAACATTTTACTTAGATGATTTAAAATGCTCCATCAGAAAATTTATAGTGCTGATAACAAATCTACTAAATGAGCTGATACAAGAATATAATACATAAATCAATTGCATTCCTATATTGCAATAGCAAACTTGCTTCAAAACAATAGGAAAAAAATGTCTCATTCAAAAAACCCTAAAAAAATACTTGGAAAAATATCCAACCTAGGAGATGTAAAAACTCTACAATGAAAATTATAAAATGGTGAAGAAAAATAAATTGAAGAAAACCTTAAGAAGTGGAAGTACTTCCAATGTTCTTGAACAAGCAAAATCAGTATAACTTGATCATAAAACATAAAAATTGATCCCTCTCATCCTGCACAAAAGCCAACTCCAAGTGGATCAAAGACCTAGGAATTAAACCAGAAACTCTACAGTTGCTTAAAGAAAATGTGGCCCAACACTCCAAAATATTGACAAAATTATCAACTTAACAAGACTTCTAAAGCACAAGAAATAAAAGTGTCAATAAGTAGTATGAATTCAAATTTCAAAACTTTTGCATAATAAAGAAAACAAGAATGTGAACAGAGGGTCTACCAATGTGAGAAAATGTTTTTCATCTGATCCTCAGGAAATTAATATTCAGAATACAAACAAAAGACTAAAAAATGAAACCCTCAATTACTATATGTACACAAAATCTAAATAAGATGTTCAACATCTCTAGGAATCAGGTAAATGCAAATAAAAACTACAAGGAAGAGAAAGTCTGCATTATTGTGCCCTTGGTCTTTCCCTATACTGCAATAAAAGTATTATATTAAAAAAAGAAATATGTAAAGATTTTATCTCACTCCACTCAAAATATCAATTATCCAGAATGTTGTGGGGGGATCCACATATCAGAGAGAACACTTTTGGGGAAAGGAAAAATAAAGTTTATTGGATTAGACATAGGAGGATGAAGGGAAAGGAGGGAATGGGAATAGGAAAAACAATAGAATGAAACAGGCATAAGCTTCCTATGTTCTTATATGAATATACATCTGTGCAACTCCACAGTATATATAGCACAAGAATGGGAAGTTATAGTCCATGTATATGTAATATGTCAAAATACACTTTACTGTACATACACCTGAAAAGAATTTTAAAAGAGAATATGTATTGGGAAATATACACTAATGCAGTGTTGGTATGGCTGCAAATTAGTACAGCCATCCTGGAAAACTGTATGAATATCCCTTTTGAAACTTAGAATAGAACCACCATCTGACCCAGGTGTCTCATTTCTTGGTATATATCCAGTATCTGAAATCAGCATACTATAGCAACACAGGCACATCAGTACTTATAGCAACACAACTCATAATAACCTAATTACAGAACCAGCCCACATACCCATCAATAGACTAATGGATAAAGAATACATGATGTATATACACAATAAAGTTTTACTTATTCATTAAGAAGAATTAAGCGATGGCACTAGGTGGGAAGTTGATAAAATGAGAACACAATTCTAAGTAAAACAAGCCAAACTTAGAAAGCAATGGGTTGAATGTTTTCCCTCATATGTGAATACTTGACCATATAATGGAAAAAGGAAAATAAAAAAAAATAGCAGAAATATCTGTGGAATACAGGAAGGGGTTACAGGGAAGGCAGGAAGCGTGGTGAATTTCAATGTTGTGTATGTCTATAATGCACCAATTTAAAAATCTATAAATAAATAGAAGATAAACAAACAGAAGCCAGACTCATTGTTATCTCTTTCACTCTTCCTCTAATTTTTCTTTTACTTCTATTTATTCTCTTCCCTCCTCATAGACAATGCACCCTATGTTGTCTATGGATCAGCCATATTTGAAAATTGCAAATCCGTGTCTGCCTGATCTTTTCTTCTTTCCTCTTAATTACCTCTATTTTTAACTTCTCTTACCAGTGCTTAGTTTGTAAAATGTCAAACCCCACCACTAATGCTGTAGAAGAAGTTAAAACACTGGAAGTCATTGGTGATATTTATTTAAGTTTATGATGGACATAATTCATGATTAAATACTATCTTTACTGATAGAAATTGCTGACCCTACAATTTTTGTTTATTTTGTCAATCAACATTGTAGATGTCATAATAGAAACTAAGTACTTAATTTATTATTATATGTTATATGCATAGGTTTTTTGCAGTTATTTGACTCCCCCTAATCTCTGAGGTACTGGAAACCTACAAGAAAACTAAAATCTGGTAGAATAAAAACCCTATGGCTTCAGATCTATTTGAAAAGATGGGTAGACACTAAACAATATGAAAAGAAAACACAAAAGAAGAAAACATCCAAAACAAAACAGAATGATTTAAAATAGACTCCACTGATACTGCAGTAAGGAAATGTCAAGGAATGAATTTAGAAAGTTTGTAGATAAGATAATCTAAGAGGTAAAAAAATGATGTAAGGATTGGAATCAGAGAGAAAATATAAGAAGTGAAAGGTCATGTGAAGAAAGAGATACAGATTTTGAAAAAGAATCAATTGGAAATTCTTGAAATTGAAGACAATAAACCAGATTATAAATTCAATGGAAAGCATTACCAACAGACTAGATCATCTGAAAAAATAGCTATTGAGGTAACAAAGACAATATACATAATCTTGGCAAAGAAACTTGATCATGGAGAAAAGACATTAAGAGAATATGAACAGAATTTTCAAGAAATGTGGAGTAATATATAAGGTCAAATCTAGGATTTATAGGGGCTCTGAGATATAAATTAAAGGAATGCAAAATATTTTCCATAAAACAAGAAGAGAAAAATCCCAAATCTAAAAAAAAAATTAAACAGAAAATAAAATACAGGAGGCATACAGGCCTCCAAATATAAAAAATTACAACAAACCCATTACAAGGCACATTATTATAAAAATGCCTAACCTTGGGGCTGGGCTCTAAGTCAGTGGTAGAGTGCCTGCCTCACATTGAAGGACCATGGTTCAATCCTAAGTACCAGATAAAAATAAATAAATAAAGATACTGTGTCTAGATAGATAGATAGATAGATAGATAGATAGATATTAATGCCTAATCTACTGAAAAATGACAGAATTTTAAAAGCAGCTAAAAATGACTGGTCATATTTAGAAGTAAACAAAAATGATTTCAGTTGATTTTTCAAGCCAGAACCTTAAAAATTAGGAGGGCATGAAATAATGTGTAAAAAACTCTGAAAGACAATGAATGCTATCAAAATTTTAAAAAATAATTAAGAATTTTTGTTTTAGAATTGTTGTCTCACTATTCAACTAAGTGAATAAATTTTCTCAAACAAATCTCTCTCTATTTGCCTCACAACTAAAGAAGTTTTAGGAATTCAACATAAAATAAGACAATGTCCAAACTTTCAGGAATATGCCGATGTGGGGAGCAAGTACGTTTTTGCCAAATCTGTAAATAATGTGTGACTAAATGGTAAAGTTAGTTTTAATCTGAATTTTCCAAGAGCTGCACAAGACCAGTTGCCAGCTGGGAACTGGTAATTGCTACAAGTTTAGGTTCACATACTCTAAAGAAAGTACTTATCACTTACCCCGATCCTGACTTCTATAGTGTTACCACTGAATTCTACTCCAAAGCTTTTTGCTGAGCAATAACATGTCTCCTAGAGAAATTTTGTAGTAAGTTTGTATAGAACATATTTTTAACATGTTAAGATATATGCATAAACAAATTTAAATTTATGAATATAGGCTTCTGAATTAATCAATTTTTATTTAGCTGCATAATTTTTTTATACTTGCAAAAATATTTAACACTAGCATCAATATATAAGAACATCCCCCAGCTAATTGTTGGTAATAACTTCAATCATATAACAAAATCATATCTCTCCAGAATAAACTTCAGGGTGGGGGATGTGGCTTAGGTGATAGAGCATTTACCAAGCAAAAAGACCATGTTCAATTCCCACCACCACATGTAGCAAAGAAATAATAAAATTTAAAACTATATATTTTATATAGATATTGTAAATACTAGATCATTTTTAAAAAGACATATAAATATATATGATAGCAGGAATGCATCTATTAAACAAAATATGAAGTAGACAAAACTCAAAGTAATATATGCAATTTAGGTATTGTATTATATTGAAATAAAAATATATAAACATGCTTTTGAAATTTCTGATTAGAAAAATGTTTATATTCCTAAATTTTGAAATATATTTCTGATTTTATTGTGCTTTTTACACAACTTTAAAGAGGTTGTTTTCTTATGTTGGAAATACGTAATTTTACACTTAAAATCACATATCATCAAGAAATTTAAAAGAACACAATTTGCTTATCAACAGAGTCCTATACATTTTTAATGAAAAAAGACATTATAGTTCATATTATCAATTTTCATTTTGCAATTTTACTCCCTGCATCATTCTGATATTTTTTTAGGAATTAGAAAACCAACTACTAACTTCCTGGGGTTTAATAAACAACAATTGCATGTTAGCATTGAATTAATCTTCAAATAAGATTCTTGTTGACCTTTAAATTTATGAGATAATCCCTCAATTTTCCTCAGCCTAAAATCTATTATCACCACAGCATGTGCCATATAGCAGATTTTTTTTCCTATGATGCTGATTTGAATGAAAAAAAGTATAACTTCAGTTAATATGAACCTACTTATTATTAGGGAAACTAGATCCAGTGTCTTACTTCTTGGTTTCAGACAAGACGTTTTGCAACCTTCAACCATAAAACATGTGTATTATGTACATTGAATAATGAATGTGAAAACATTAAATGTAAAAGAAAGTGATTTATTTCATGGATTCACAAAAAGACCACTTCATGATATGTCAGTATGCTAGAAAAATAAAGATCAATATCTAAATTATATGACAGTTTTAGCTAGGAAGAAGAAAAAATAATTGAGGAACTATAAATAATGAAGTTTCTATTAAATGGAAAGGGTAGGTATAAAATGGCAAAGCTGGTAAAGGGAAAAATGAAAGGAATAAAATGTCAACAAAAGCATCAACAAAAACTTCACCTTTGATCTGAAGTTTTGGGAATGCACCAGAAAGCTCTTCTTGTCCTGCCAAGATTCTCAACTTTTATCTTCCCCAAATTTTCATAATTTATTGATTTCAGATTTGGTTTATAATCTAACTCCTTAGAATATAAAAACCTTAAATGTGCTCATCAGATTTCCTTATTTCAGGGCTCAGAAAAAAAATGCTATTTAACTAAACTTTTTAAAGAAAATTGGATTATAAATTTGGAGATCACATATGACTTTAATTGGATATATTCAGCTATTCATTATTGAAAAATAATTTAAATGTTACATATTTTACAAGAATATTTCAACTTCAAAAACCCAACAGGCTTAGGATATTTAAACAATACCATAAATATCATGATGTAATTATTTATTGTAACTCAATGGGTCACAAGATAAAAGTGGTTGAAGGTATTTAATCTTTCCCATAAAATGAATTTTATGCTACAATGTAGCTCACATTTAAGAAATTATACTTGAATTAAAGTTACATTATAATATGAATAACCTAATACTGACATTTTTTTATTAAAATAAAATGTTTTTCATGAGTGGTGTCTGAAATTTTTCAGAGTAGAAAGTCCCAGACCTCATTACATCACAAACATTGACATAGCACATTTCAGAGCCAGTTATGAAACTGAGGTATTCCAGAGAATACACAGTTTCTTTTAAAGATGGGGGAAAAGCCACTTCCTTTCACCTGTTTTGAACTCCATGCCCAACCCAGTAGGACAAACATAATTCATGACTACTTTCTTAGGAGGAAGAGTGGATATGCTTCCAATATTCTAGGTTTTGTTTAGGGAGAGACAGGTATCTTAGGAAATGATTTGTCTCACTTGTCTCAAAGCTCATTTGAGGAAATCTCTTATTTTCAATACCTGAGTTGAGCTGAAAACCACAGAGAGCTCAAAAGGATTGTCTAAGCATCAGACTCTACAGTACTACAGTGATACACCAAGGGGAGGAAGAGAGTACAAAAGCTTCCTAAAGAAACCAGCAAACCTGTCTAATTCAGAAATCATATTTCAAGTCCAGAAAAGAAGCACTCCAGTAAAATATTCAAGGGGCTTCCAAAATTTCTGACTAATTTATGAAACTTTTTCCCCATACAAAACTGATTCACAAAGTCTGGAAGAGATAATTGTCTTTTCAAATGCAAAAACAACAAAAAAATTTATAACAGAAATAACAAGACACATGAAGAAATATAGAAACACAAATAAATAAAATAAACAAAACAACTCTCCAAAGACCAATCCTAAGACATTGAAGGTCTATGGATAATTTCATGAAATGAAAAATAGCCCTCTTAAAAGTACCTATATGTGTTATGAGAGAATACACACATGAAACTACACAAAGGGGCTGGGATTCTGGCTCAGCGGTAGAGCACTTGCCTAGCACACATGAAGCCCTGGGTGCAATCCTCAGCACCATATAAAAATATATAAATAAAATGAAGATACTGTGTCCAAATACAAGTAAAAAATATTGAAAAAGAAAACTACACAAAATCAGGAAAATACATGGAAGATGTAAAAATGCCAACATGACAGTATAAAAAGCTAAATAAAACAATAAATGAAATAAAAAATTTACTAAAAGTGTTCAGTAACAGACTTAATCCAGCACGAGAGTGAGTCATTGAATTCAAATACAGGCTATTTTAAATTATTGATAGAAACAAAGAACATAAAAAAAATTAAATGTGAAGAAACTCTAAGGGACTTATGAGACAACATCACAAAGACCAATATGTGTTTTTCATGTATCTCTAAAGAAGAGAATGAGAAGGGGAAAGAGAACTCATTTGAAAAAATAATAGACTTTTTTTTTCAATTCTGAGAAAGAAAAGGGATACACAAATTCAAGAAGCTCAAAGAACAATAATTAAGATGAATCCACAAAGGACACACAGTAAGGCAAATTGTAACTATCAAAATTTAAAAATTAAAATTATTGATGGGCTGGGGCGGGGGCTGGGGCTCAGCAGTAGCACACTTGCCTGGTATGTGTGAGGCACTGGGTTTGATTCTCAGCACCTAATATAAATAAATAAATATGATTTACAGTACTGCATATAAATAAACAAATAAATAAATAAATAAGTTCCTATCAGTGACTAAAATAAATAAATAAATTAAAATAAAAATACAAAATTCTGAACACAAGAACTGAACAGTGATTTATCTCATATGATGGAGCTTCCAGAAAATCATCAGCTGATATTATGGAAAAAATTTAGGTCAGAGATGATATATAAATTTTTCAAAGAAAAAAGATGCACACACACAAATTAAAAACAATTTGACAATCAAGAAGAGAGCACTAGCAATACTTTCCTTTAATAATTAAGAAAAAATAACAACTTTCTTTGGAAAAAAAAGTGAGTGAGTTAATTATCACTAGACCTAATTTATGGGAATTGCTATCGGGAGTCTTTCAAATGGAAACAAAAGAATGCTAGGCAATAACGAAAAAGCAAATGACCATATAAACATTCTGGGAAAGGAAAATATGCAAATACAGATTATTTTTATTTATCAGAAAACATTATTTTATTTCTCATCACTGACAGCATGAAATGGTATTTTGAATACAAAACCCACATAAAATTATTTTTTTCCTTTTTTAAATTTGTTTTTCACATACACATGACTTTAGGGTGTATTTTTACATATTATGCATACATGGTGTGCAAGCCATTCCAATTTTTATTCCATTCTTGTGTGGGTACACTGGTCATGTGCTCATATGAACATAGAAAAATTATGTGCAATTCATTCTACTGTCTTTTCTATTCCCATCCACCACCCCCCTTTAGTTCCTTTGTCCAATTCAGTGAATTTCTATACTTTCCATACCCTTGTTATGGGTTAGCATCCACATTTCCGAGAGAACATTTGGCCTTTGGTTTTTTTGAGACTGGTTCATATCACTTAGCATGATAACTTCAGTCCCATCAATTAACAAGCAAATGCCATATGTTCATTCTCCTTAAGGCTGAGTAATATTCCATTGTGTATATATACACCATAATTTCTTCATTGATTCATCTCTTAAAGGGTAGGTAGGTTGTCCCAACAATGTGAATTGTTAATATTATTCTATTACACAATTAAAATGTCTGAGATCTTATTTTAAAGAAATTATTATTTGATTTTTCTTAAATGTCATTTAAATTAATTCAATCTTACATGAAAATTTTAGATTTAAAATGCCAGCATATTTTAAAACAAAATAACTATGTACTTAAGAATGTTCAAATGGCATTATAAAATGGGGTATTTAACAGTGCTTGGGCTTTTAAAATAAAACATACAATAAACCTGTCATTCTTTTGTTTATTTTAAATTATAATTTGAACAAAATTAATCTGTGAGTTTAAAAAAAAATGGCCAAGATGGTAAAATCCAATGGTTTATATCACACACAGTAAAGATGAGGAAATTAATGTTGCTCCTTACCCAATATGCTTGAAGGACTATATATAATAAGATTATGGGAAGGGAGGAACCTGTGAGAACAGAAGCAGATTGGAATGATGCAGCTGCAAGCTGACAAAAATAAGGAGGATTAAAGGTTATCACCAAAACTAGGAAGAGGAAAGGATGGTTTTTATCCAGAGTCTCAGAAAAAGCACAGCCTTATTCACACCTTGATTTCTGATTCTGACTGCTAGAATTTTGAGAGAATAAATTCCTGTTGTTAGCTACATAGTTTGTGGTATTTTGTTATGTAACTCCCAGGAAATTTACATAGCCCCATTCAGGGCTGCCCTCTCACATATCACTTAACCACACATGGGCAGAAATAATAAACAGACCATAAAGAGAATACAAATTGAAAACATACTTTTGGTAGTTAAAAACACTAACATTTACCTACTATTACTATTACTACTACTACTAGAAAAACTTCTAGTCGTTTCCAGGAGTTACCATGGAACAGAGATAGAATAGGTATGCAATTAGTTATTGTGGAGATTTGGTCTGTTAGGGTGTGGATTTAGGTATTTTCATTGTTATTTTGGACTCATATAAAAATGAAAAGAGCTCAAACATTTGAAAATATATACAGATGTGAATTTGTATTCTAATTTTAGGACCTCACTATCTTTTAACACAACAGGTAGTTGTTAAGTTAATTTAAAAATCATAGTTTTCTTTATTTCTATTAGTTTATGTTGTATTGAGAGAAATATATCCATTTCAGCTAGCCAGTTTAGAATTTAGTGTAATGGAATCTGAAAGAATAATAAAAATATTCCAATTTTTATTATTCCAATACTTCTGTGCTAGAACATCAAAGCACTGCATTATGTTGCATACATGTGCATATGTATATACTAAAGTATTTACATATATGCTTAAATTTTTTAATGTGTTCATACTTTACAGTGTTCTTACAAAATTGTATAATATACATTGTAGCTAATCAAAAAGTGATTTTAATTACTTTTCACAAAAATCCACTTTTCTTATAGATGCACATCTGAAAATAAAATGGAAGTATCTATAAATATGCAATTTTTGTTTAAAATGCCATTTTTAGGAAAGAGTATAAACTCTTATAGATTGATTGATCTCTATTAATAATGAATTAACATAATATTTATAATAAATATTTTAAGGACTATAATAAATTTATTAAAGTTTTCACTGTGATGAGACAGGAACCATATTTCTCCAAAATAGTTGAAATGTTAATATTATGTTTATTGTAGGCAAATTATATATTAATTAACTTTCTAAAGATGGTAGATAAAAAATTACATAAAATTACTGGCAGCCTTCATTAATTGTGTATTGATTCTAAACTTTATTGAAATGCTTATGCAGTTCTACTAAAGATACAGGTGATAATGTCACTGAGAATAATTTACCTACAACTTGTTCTTCTGCTGCAAAGTGCTTAATGTCATGCCTGTAAGAACTTGAACACACAATGTGTTCTACTGCTTAACTTATAATATATGTGCTCATTATAAAATGTCACACTTTTTAATGTAATTTCAGGCAAGAGTTCTAGAAATGAACTTATTACTAAAAATTTCAAGTTCTACAATTAATTTATCAAATTCATTTTCAAAAGAAAATGAAATTTTCTTGTTTTCCATTGTTATTCTCATATAATAGATATGCTAGCTTGTGTCCACACTATAATGGTTTTATACTATCATGATACAGTTAAATATTTGGTAGAACTACTCACATTTATTTTCCAGGTATCTCTATTATGATTTTTTATGCTTGATCATACTTATGCATCCTATACAAATGTTTTCATTAAATTTAAACTATTTAAGTATATCCTTTATAGCTTAACCTTAAAAATTATTTTTAATTCACAATATCCTGATATTTTGATTTCCTCAAAAGCAATAACAGTGCTATTTATTTCAGTGAAGTGTTATAACTTTTTTTCAAATACTTTAGATCACTTTTTCAAATTATTTCCAGAAATATTGATGCAGAGATTAAAAAGAATTTTTTAACTTATATCAGTCTGCTGATACATAGGGTTTTTATTATACTATTAACTTAACAAAAATGTTTAACATGACATTTTGCTTGTTTTTAGTATTTATTTTCAGTGCATAAAAGCATGTTAAGTTCTAAGTTTCAAGGAGCAGAAATAACTGATAGATTCTTCATTAAGTCCCAAGAAGAAAGAGAAGATGATGCTTTTAGAACATGATTCATCTTACTTCTGCCAGTCTCCTCAGCATTGAAAATTGGGAAAAACAATTACTTCTATTGAAAAATCACTGGAAGAACTAAATTAGGAAACTTCTACAGTATGTTTAGCTATTGACTAACAAAAGAGATTCATTATGTTAGTTTCTTATTTGTTTTTATTTTTATCTTAAAGGTACATCTGAAGTAACGTGACAATAGTAAATTTATTTTTAGAAGGAAATTTCTGATGTAACTGAAAATAATAGGAAAAGCTTCAGAAAATAGGTGTCATGAAGAAAATTCCAGAGGCTCTTAGTAATAACACTTAAAATAAAAACTGCAGATGAATGCATTCTAAGAATGTCACCCAACAGTGTACAGACAATGAATAAATTTTTTCAAACATTTGTGCAGGAAATGAACCATTCATCACCAACTGATTTATGACAAACCAAACCCAGAAAGATTAGCTGTCACAATTTAGATCACAGGGAATCAATGACACTGTCAGGGATTAAATCTCCATGATCCTCCAGCACTGTTGTAATATGACAACAAAGGACCATGAAATGAATGGCAGTGGCAAGAGTTGCTGCTATTTTTATTGGGCACTGTCTACATATGTCTACAGCTGTCTCCTCGTCATTTATTTAAAACTATTGGAAAATATTATAAATGAGCTGCTATATTTATTGCTACCTTTCAGATAGAGAAACAGGAACTATAAGTAAATTCTCTCAACTCCCAAATAGCAAAAGGTTCAGATCTTGGTGACATGTCATGAAAGAAAACACATCTTCTGGTCCTTCATAGAGGACAAGGGGACTGTTTCCTCTCTTGTCATATAAAAACCAATAATATCAAGTTGCCTTTTCAATATCCAATCAAACCTGTTTCTAAATAAATAGATAGACATATAGATAGATTCCTACATTAATCAGAGAGAGAGAAAAAATAAACATTTTCCAAAGTCCTTCTTATTATTTTCATATTCAATATTTGTCACTAATACCACAGCCTCAGTAAGCCTCCTAAGATTAGTATTCTTAAGCCATATTTATGATTAAATAATTGATATTATCAAAGAATGGTGCAGAACCATGCTCACTATACAGTAGATATAATTAGCTGGAAACTAGTTATCATTATTATTAAATAATTGATATTATCAAAGAATGGTGGCAGAACCATGCCCACTATACACTAGATATAACTAGCTGTCAACTAGTTATTAACACACAGAAATATAAATAATCAAATAATATTCCAATTTTTCAGTAATATAAGAATTATCAAAATAAGTCCTATGAGTTTTATAATATTATGATTAGGACAAAATAACCTCATTCTTTTATTTGTTCCACCTAAATAATAAAAAAAAAAAACCTTTAATAGGTTACCTTAGAAAATACATGTTTATTTCATAAAACTGTTAGCAACTAATTGGTTCTTTTTTCATTTATTCTTATTCATTTCTTCTCTAACACTGCACACTGAACCCAGGGGACCTTTACCACTGGCTAGATCCACAACATTTTATTTCAGTGATACAGTTGGAACAATTTTTGATGAAGGGTCTCACAGAGTTTCTGAGGCTGCCCTTGAACTTGCAATCATCCTGTGTAATTGTCATTATGTTCTATCTTTTCAAATTAATGTTATTCTTTGGTATGAATAGAGCTCTGTATTAAAACAAGTACTATGATTAAGACATTTAAAATTTTCAACATTAAAATATAGAGATATTATCTCCCATTACATGTGTTCTAATTAAAAATGAACAAATCAAAGAAATGTAAATAACATAAAACAGTTGAAAACATTTTTCTCAAATGTTTAAGATCATGTAACCTATTGAAGAATATATTATGAATTTTCTAAACAAATTATTTAGGTAGCTATAGATGAGAAAGGAGGTTGTGATAGTTTATACTTTGCAAAGAGTAAAAAAAACTAAGATTAAAAGAATAAAAGGAAAACACAGCTGATAATCTGAACTTCTCAAATAAATTTCATAGTGATGGTCTTGCCCACAACATCAGGCTCACTCTGTTACTGATATTATCTGATCAATATCTGATATTCAAATTTCACTTACAGAATAATGAGTGTAGCAGAAGACCATACATTCCCAACTTTTATTTTTTGGTTTGATGTCAGATATTTCATTTTTCTGTTTATTAACTATTTAATATCAGATACTTTATTTTTAAGTTTAAATTTTATAGCAAAAATACACCAGAGTACCCATACAAATACAAATTAATTTACCTAATATAAAAATAGTCTTTCTGTCCTTCTCTCTCTCTCTCTCTAAATATATATATATATATATATATATATATATATATATATATATATATATATATATACATATATATGTATGCACACACATAGTCATACATTTGTATGTATACAAACACACACATAGAGAAATATTCAGAAAATTCAGCTTTTACTGGAAAACATTACAAATGATGAAGTGAAAAAATTTTAAAAAAACAAATTTTTCTGACTATAACTGGTTGTATGAACAAAAAATTGACATGAAATATGTGTTATTACAAAGACATGTTATTATCAATGCCCGTCTCAACAGAGCAAAACGTCATCAGAAGACATCAGACAAATGCCTTTAAAAACTGACTATTTCAGCTACACAGTTTATTTTCCATTTTAAGACAAAACCAACTGATAATCAAGTTTCCATGAAGCATGAGTATGACACACTGGACAACATAAACCTCAAAGCATTTCAACAAGCTCCTATCCGACTCAGCTATGGTCCCCCCAATGCCTGTCCAGTCAGGACTTCACCCCCAGAGGCCTCAGCACAAGCATCCACTCTAGGCATTGCCTCACAGGGAAAGGCACAGTGTGCGCCCTCCTCATGCAGTACCCCTTCCAGCACCTGGTGCCCTGACACCTCTCCAGTGAAGGTTTTGCACCCTCAGGCCTCAGCAAAGCATTCTATCCAAGCATCTCCTCACAGGTACAAGCACAGTGAGGCCCCTCCCCACAAACTACCCTACCCAGCTCCTACCCCACCTTGAATCTCCAGTCCCCTGAAGCCTATTCAGCCAGGGCAGTGCCCCCACAGGCCTCAGTATGAGCAACCTTTCCAGGCACCACTTCACAGCAACTGGCAAAGTGTGGCCCCTCCTCACACACTACCTCACCTAGCACCTACCCCATCCAGTTCACTTCCCCAATACATCTCCAACCAGGGCCAAATGTCACATACCACTGAGGACACTGAAGCCCTCCCTACCTGAGGCTCTCCTCCAGGGTCCAGCAGGAAGGATCTCCAGTACTTGAAGGAACATGCTTCTTCATGGTCTGCTGGTCACTTATACATACCTGGAAACACATGGTGCAGAAACAGTTTGCGATATGCTCGCCCAAGCTTGTGTGAGTCATGCATGCACCTGTGCATGAGGGCAGGGCTTTGCACAGAAATATTAGGAGGCAATGCTAAGCAGCAACAGGCACAGTGCACGTTCTTCTAAGGCACTACCCCACCCAGCTCAGGTCCCCTAAAATCTCCAGCAAGGGCCCTTCCCCCACAAGCCTTAGCATGGTCACCCCTTCAGTCATTGCCTCCCAGGGACAGGCACAGTGTGTCCCCTCCCCTCCGCTACTCTATCAAGCTCCTACCCCACAGCGTTTCTACCTCAACCACCTCCTTCCCCATGAGTTCCTACCCAACTCTGCTCCTGGTTCCCTAAGAACTATTCAGCCAGGGTCCCACCCCCCACAGGCCTATGCAGGTCACCCCTCCATGAATGGCCTTACAGGGAGAGACACAGTGTGCCTCCTCCCCATGCACTAGCCCACCCAGCTCTGGTCCCAGGATGCCACTCGAGCTGGGGTTGCACCCAACGAGATGCTGAACACACTGGCACTCTCCCTACTTGAGGCTCTCCTCCTGGATCCACAATGGCCAACAGGAGTGCTGTGGTGAGCACCAAGATATCCCTATGGGAGGCCCCACATCCTCACTAGGAACTGGGATGTGGAAAGGATGACAGGGACATCTTCTCAGATGGCGACAAAGCTGCATGGCCAGGAACAGAGCAGTCCAAGCATCCTTCAGCAGGAAGGACCTCAAAAAATTGAAGACATGTGCTTCTCCACCATCTGCCAGACACTTCTAGGCTGTGGGAAACCCACTCTGCAGAAGCAGTTTGTGGTGCACCTGTGCGTGTGTGAGTCTGTGCTTGTGTGTGTGTGTATGTGCTGCGTGCAACTGTGAGTCGAGGGTGGGGCTGTGCTCAGCGATATTGGGGCCAGGCCATGTGGTGGGTAGTGTGGCAGAGCAGAAAACAGAGCACCCTGGAGATGGAAGGATGGCTCGTGTTGCAGGAGCTGCTTCCATTGCAGGGAGTCACAACAGAACTTGCCCAGGTGGCGGTGCTGTTGGAAGCATTCCCTGTCTCGACCAGAGTGCAGGAGGCAGCCCTGGAGTCCCCTAGAGGTAGCAGTTGGGGTTGATGCACACCTTTTGCTGTTTGGAGTCTAGAGAGTGCTCACAGTCCTCCTGGCTTCAATTCGTGGGAGGACTGCAGTTCTGGCCAATATGTTGCTGGGCACTAAGTAACTTGTGCCAAACATGGCAGCGGCAAAGCTGCAGGCTTTGTCTTTTTAACTAGTTGTCATTTCTTATTTAGTTCCCTTACCTATTACTGGCATGTTATATTTCTTCATACTTCAGTATTGGTAAGTTGTATGTTTTTAAAAATTTGACGTTTTCTTCTAGGTCATCTGTTTTGTTGCATAATTTTCCATAATCTGGCAGTGGCGACGTGATCATCTGGCTGCCCATGACTGATGAGGTCCCCTGCCATTTACAATTATATGAATGAACTTGGAAGATATTTTGCTAAGTGAAAGAAGCCATGTCACCACTTAGCAAATAAGTCTTTTTTTTAATAATATCCTTTCAACAAACTTTGAGTTCAGTTATATTTTTGACTGTCAAATAATGTTTCTTGTGGTGAAAATAACCACTCTATCTGCTCTTGTGACAAGGTTTAAACCACAAAATTCAAGAAACTTAATGAGATATTAGTTTCAAGTTTGTTTCAATTCTTCCCATGCTTTAATTCTCACACTGACCCTTAGAATATTGTGAGCCTGGACAAGTTAGCCTATGGAAGGATGAGACTATGTGAAGCCCAAGCAATCTAAATTGAAATTATCCTCAAGAATAGTCTAAAAATCTTAAGCAAAAAAAATATGCTGGAAGAATCCCAATACTCATTTCAAATTACACTGAAGAGACATAAAACAACAACAACAATAAGAAGCATGGTAATCATGTAAAGTGTACACAGAATCAATGGACCAGAATTCAAGACACAGAGAAAAACCAACATGTATATATTCATTTGATTCTTGACAAAGGCGCCAAAAGCATAGGTTGGAGAAAAAAGAGCTTGGCACATCTTTTTATTGAGTGGCTGTTATTCTTATTGTAGAATATTTAAAATATATTTTAGATATTAATCCTTTATTGGGTATGTGTTTTGAAGTTATTTTAAGTTTGCAATTGCATTTTCATTGTTTTGATTGTTTCCTCTGCTGTGTAGAAGCTTTTTAGTTTCACTTCTCCATTTTAGTTATTGTTGACTGTGGTTTTGGTTTTATAACCAAGAAATCATATCCAAGAAAAGTTACTGATTAAAAGCTCCTAATTTCTACTGTGGTTAATTTTTGGTGTCCTTCAGTGCAGGTATTATATTTAAGTCTTTAATATCTATTGAGTTGTTTTTTGGTATGATGTCAGATAAAAATTTACTTTTATTATTTTACTAGTGTATATTCAATTTCCTTATTAGCATTTGTTACAAATATTTTCCTTTCCCCTTTGTGTCTTTTTGAAAACTTTGCAGAAATTCAATTGGCATATATGTGTGTTTTATTTCTAAGTTCTCTGTTTCAATGTTCCATATGTCATTATGTATGAAAAATAACATTTTAATAAACTATGTAGTATATTTTGAAATCAAGAATTGTGATACCTCCTTCAACATTATTCCCTGTAAAATTTAATTTGGCTACTTGTAGCTTTTGTGGTTTCACATGGATTAATGTAAAAATAAATATTGTCTTTGCTATGTCTGTAGCAAAGGTCATTGGCGGAGAATACTATTGAATTTAAAAACTACTTTGGGTGTTAGAGATATTTTAACCATATCAACTCTTAACACATAATCACAGGATGCTTATTTTTTGTACCTGCTTTAATTTCTTTTATCTATATTTCATAGTTTTCAGTGTACAATTTTCACCTTTAATTAATTAATTAATTTATTTTTTATTGGTTGTTCAAAATATTACAAAGCTCATGACATATCATCTTCCATAATTTGATTCAAGTGGGTTATGTTATCTTACTGTTTTTGATGCTCTTGTAAATATTTAATTTTTTTTTGCTTTTAAAGTTTATTGTTAGCATATGAAACGTAACTGAATTTTGTTTGTTGATTTCATATCTTATAAACTTACTGGATTTACTTATTTTGACAAAATTATTTGTAGACTCTTTAGGAGGAATCTACATGTAAGATTAAGTCATATGAAAACAGAGATATTTTCAATTCTTTACAATGCAGATATTTTTATTCCTTTTCATCCACTATTTCTCTGAATCATAATACCAGATTTATATGGAAGAAAAGTGATAAAGGTGGGCCTTATTGTCTTGCTCCTGATATTAAAAGAAAAGCTTTATATTTTTTTATTGTTGATGATAATATTAGCTGTGGGCTTTTCATATATTGATTTGATTATATTGAATTGAAGTCCTACTTACTAAGTTTATTATGAGATTTTTTGCCATGAAAATATGCTAATTTTGTAAATTTTTTTTCTACATTTATTTAGATTCTTTCTTAATCATGTATTTATTAAATGTGATATATCATGTTTATTGATTTGAGCATTTGTGTGATCTTTTAATATACTATTAGACAACTTGCTGTTTTTATTCTTTGAGAGATTCACATCTATTTTAATCAGGGATATTAACCTGTAATTTAATATCGTTTTAATACAATTGTCTAATACTAGTATCAGGATAATGCTGTACTCATAAAATTAATTGTGATATCTTATTTCCACTTTTCAAGAGGAGTTTAAATTAAAGAATTGGTATATTTTAAAAAATCAGGAGAATTTACCTGTTAATTGGTCTGGTCTTGGGATTTGTGTTTTTAACTAGTTGCCATTTCTTATTTAGATCCCTTACCTATTACAGGCATGTTCTATTTCTTAATACTTCAATATTGGTAAGTTGTATGTTTTTAGAAATTTATCATTTTCTTCTAGGTCATCTGTTTTGTTGCATATTTTCCATAACCTCATAGTAATCTCTGCTGCATGATTTTTCCCTTGTGGAATCAATTAGAATGTTTTCTTGTTCATTTCTGATTTAATTTATTTGAGTATTCTCTTTTCTGATTTTTATTTTAATCTCAGTAATTTTTATTAGTTTGGCTTACCTTTCTAAGAAAATAAATTCTCACTGATTGTTGACTTTATCTCTATTATTTTATAATTCTCCCTTTTATTTATTAGTGCTTGATTGTATTTATTCTGTATTTTAATGACTTTGTGCTTACTTTTCTGGTATGTTGCTCAGTATAGAGTGGTTTTCCAGAGTAAGCGAGGCTCTCGGGTCTATCACCAGCACTGCAAAAAAGATCATAATAGTAATGTTAGGTAGGCTGTGTAAGCTCTCCTTTGTTTTTGTAAAGTTATTGAATTTACTTATTCTGACAAAATTTGCTATAAACTTCCTGGTTTTGCTACTTCTCTTAAGTTTCTGAGTTGGGTTTTGATTTTCATTTCTCTCAAGATACATTCTACTACACATTCTGATTTCTTATTTGCTTCATTTTTTTTTGTTCAGGAGTATGTTGTTTAATTTCTACATACTTATAAATAAATTTTCCCATTTTTCCTTTCTTTATTAATTTCTAGTTTCATTCAACTGTAGTCCAAAAACATACTTTATATACAGTGTCAATGTTCTTAAATTTTTTACATTACACACAATCTGTCCTAAAAGTATATTTTGTGTACACTTGAGGGAAAATGTGATTTATTTCGTTGTTGATTTGGTGTATTAGTGTATATATTTCTATAAATTTAATGTATTACTAATTGTTATAATATCTAATACTTTTATAATTTATTATATAGTGATATGCTTTTTGGACAGTACATGTACTTATTTCCTGTTATCCTAAAAACAATACACCTTAATAGCAGTATTTCTTGTTTTCTTTTTTTAAAGGGTTTAATTTGGTTCATGGTTATAAAAGTCAAACTCAAAGGCCCACATTTGTTTATGGCCTTTTTGATTGTAGAGTTAAAGATGATGCAAGGCATCGCATAGTGAGAGACATGAATGCTCACTCCTGTTGATAAAACATACTATCATTTCCATTAATTAAAAGCAGCAAGTGTAAATTCAACCCATCAAATCATAGTAAAAAAACTCAAAATCCTATGTAGGTACATAATATTCTGCATTCATATAACCAGCCACTGCCAAGATTAGGGAATTTTAAATCTTCAAAAGTATTTAGATACCTCTCATCAATAAAAAGCAATTATTGCATTTACTATTCAAAAGAAAAAAAGCAATTAATATTGTTTGCTCACTAGTCTTTCCTAGGGAAAGATTATTTTTATACCACAGATCCTACAAAATCAATCTATATTACAGAATTATATGGAAATACAGTAACAGCACACTTAGTCTTGACTAACAGTTTATGCATAGAGGTGCAAGAATTTTTCTGCACCACATTTCCTTTGTAATGAGCATATTCTCTCTGTCATGTCTCATTAAAATGTTATATTTTTCACCATTAATTTACTCAGAATATATTAGTGAACCAAAAGTTTCCTTTTTCTCATTAAACTAAACCACATATAGATAATATTGCCATATTGGACTGGAATAATTTATTCCTTTGAAAAGTATCTTAAGCTTTTTTCTTACAAATTGCTTATAATTGAGAATGTTAATACTTTTTGTAATTAAGTCTTTCATAATTCTTTAATGCTGTTCAATTTCCAGGATGTGTTTCTATAGTTAATGTACTCCAGATTTTATTGTAACACGTGCAACACTACAATACTATTAACAACCCTTGTATATTAATCAACTTTTTGCTACAATGTAATTTACAAGAGTATGTGAATGATAATTACACACATTATTGTGCTAGGAATAAATTTTATTTAGTGAAGTTTTCTAAGAAGATCAGCATTTGCATACCTAAAACTTATTTAAAACTGAAAGACCTGAAGAGTTGCTTCAGATTGCCCTCAAGGCTTTTTAACCCACACTAGCAGGAAAAATACAATAAGGTAATTTTTGCAGCCCTGGAGGAATTGCATGGTATTATGCCTGTGACAGGATTTACAAAATGTTTTCAGTGGCATGTGGTGTGGCATCTTTTCTGTTTAAGAGGAAAAATTCATTCTTCAAGAATTTGCTTTTTCATACTATTTTAAAAATTGTAAAAAAAAATATTATTTACTCTGGGTCTCTGTAACCTAGTGTGCATCAAGAGGGAAAGGCACATATTGTTCCTTTATAGAGGCAACACTTTTCAACAACAGTAGTAAATCACTTTATTATGAATATTAGAACTCTACTGCCACATGACCAAGTCAATCAAGAAGGCTTAAATGACAGCTGGGCAAATTTTAATGTGTTTAGTTCTGCAGTTCATTTTTATGAAAAGTTATGTGAAATAAAAGAATCCTATAAATAGTAAAAGGAGGTAAATAGTGCTCTATGGCTTAATTAAATGGTGTTAAAACATTTGTACATAAGGTAAAGTTTTTCAGCCTACAAAAAGGACAAAAAAAATCTAGAAATGGCACAACTGTTTATATTAAGAGTTGAGAGCAGGAAATACTTTATTCTAAGTTTTGGTGCCCTAAATAGCTAGTAATACAGCTATTTATTTTTTTCTTTAGGCTAGATCAACCATTCCTTCCACCTCTTCATTCTACTCCTTCCTACAGAAATCCACATCAAATGAAAGAAATTTACAGCACACTATTATTTGAGGATAAAGGCTAAGGCAACACTTCTAGCAACCCAGCTAGAACCACAGCCCTCTAGAACAGTAGAGTTCCTGGGAGAATGTGAAACAGCCATCCAAACAATATTTGCCTACTTTTACAGAAAGATACTGGAAATAAAAGGGGCATCGAATTCAACAGTTGGCTAGAGGTGTTTTACATTCAGTTGTTTGGAAGAATAACCAATTTAGGTTCTCTGAATCTTCTGGTTAGAAAACACAGGATTACATTATTAACTCTTAAAGTACATTGAGACAAGAAAAAAAGTTACTTGAGGATAACATGGTCTTTGCATTTAAGGTGAATCTGCAATAATAGACCTGCTCAACTCACAGATCTGGAGATTCTTGGGGGAAGATGAGCCCTAAGTGACCAGCTGTCACTGAGATATACAGGTGATTACTTAGTAGATGCCTGCCAAGGTAAACCAGATGTGGCTACCGGGCAAGCTTAAGAAAGAGAATAAATCTTGTCCTTGACATGCATAGTTGTTTTTACAGTGATACCCAAATTCTGAAAAGATGATTGACTTTTACAGGGAATTAATTAGACAAGACAGCTCACTTTCAAAGTAGCTCAACTCTTAGAATTTCCTCTGTAACAATGAATTGAACTACAAACACTTCAAAACACTGGATCATGCTCAGTCAATAAGTTAAAACTATGAGGATCAAAAGGTTATAATGGCAGCAGTGAAAGACAAATCCTATTTACCAAAGGGTTGGGATTAAGATAATCATTTAGTATTTTCTGTACAGAATGGGTTACCAAGGAAGAATATTTTCATTATGGCTATAGGGTGAAGGCCTTTCAAAGTCCCTTGCCCACTCCCACAAATCAAATCCCCAGTGGCAATGAAAGTACCAGGATACCTAGCCTCCCTCCTACCCTGCCCCCAAAACCATACCAGGTGTCTGTAGTCCAGTCGCCCCTGCTTCACAACCTGCAGAGGAATCAGCTGCTGCTCACTTCAGTAAATCCAATACTAAGGATAGGGGGAGAGAGAGAGCTTTTGTGCAGGGCCACAGCCAGCCAGGCTGATAAGGGTATGGCATGTCTTCTGCCCAATGTTCCAGGGCGCCATTTGCTTCAAGGGAAGACCTGGAGACCTGAATAGGGCTCTCCCTAGCACAAGAAGTCTTCAGCCTGAGGGGTTTACAGGAGCCACACCTCTCAGGGCAGGTCATTCTCAGAGCCAGAGGCCTCCTTGGGTCTGGTAATAGTGGCAGTCACAGCCATCCCTCCAGGTTGTAGGGTGGGGCCAGGATGTCCAGGAAGGCAGCGGGTCCATCCACCACGTAGATCTGTTGCAGCTTGGCCCTGTGAGGCATGAGGATGCAGAGGCCGCTGACTTCAGTGCACTCAGCCATAAAGTGCCAGCACTCCTGGCCAACCACCTCCCAATCTAGGGCCTGAAGTGGGGGCTTGAACTACTGCTCTGGCAGCAGGGACCGTGGTTGCTGCCCACTCTCCGCCTCCAATTTGTCAGTACAGCTGATGTGCACGTGCCATAGAGGACCTTGAGCTTATCCTGCATGCCAGGGTGGTCGTGCAGCGGGATGGACGTGCAGCTCTCCAGCAGGAATACTCCAAGGCTGAAGCCATCTGTCTCCTTGACATGCATGTAGGTGACCGGCGGCAGATTGGGCAGCAGGTTGTGCGACAGCGATTGGGGCGTGGCCTTATGCGGGGCCATGTTGAGTCCTTGGAATGAGCCTGGGTCAGCAGACTTTTCAGCTTGCTCTTGTTTTCCGGGAAGCCAGGCGGCATTGCTACCTCAGAGCCAAACGCTGAGCCAAGATCGGCAGTGCAGTGGCGGTCCCCGCTGCCTTGAAAGTGAGGCATGCCCAGTTAGTGATCAGTTAGGTCAGGGAAGACGTGTTGTCTTGGGTCTGCTTGGCTGTTTCTTCGTGTGCTGGGCCGGCTCCCTGCTTTCCTCTGACCTTTGCGGTCCATGGCGGCTGCCACGATGGCTAGCAGCCCTGGACTAAGTGGAAGGCCCCTTGCAAGGATCTTCCTGTGGGGTTCATGGTATGCCAGCCACCGTCACTATTAAATATTTTAAAAATAGGGCCTAGCACCTAAGGAATGCTCATTAAATGTTTATTGGTGATGAATTCTATTTATTTGCAAACATATATATTTAGCCCTACATATTGTTCATAGACCCCTAGTGGCATTGCATAAATCATTTTTCTCTGTCTTGCTATGGGTTTGTTGGTGTGAGGCAGCTGTTGGGGATGTTTCTGCTTTGAAGATCCAAAGTCTCCTTTAGGTGCAAAATCAAAATCCCAAGATCTAGACATCAGGTCAAGTATGAGGCTACAGATCTGGGATATAGTATTTTGTTATTTCACCCAATTCTGCAAAGTATTTGGAAACTGTTTCTGCCCCACCTCGATCATAAGGGAACATGCTGACATGATGGGGATGGCAGGTTGGGAAGATAGATGGCTCTTGGGTCTTTAACCACATGCATCATCATGACACAAAATTATCCAACTCTGGACTAGTCCTGTTTCTGAGCAACTCCCTATGTTGAAATCTCTCTTATTTGGGGCTTCTGCTACTGGGAGTTGAATGCATGCTAAGCAATCCTGATTCCCAACTTCTTACAGGATATAGTAGGAGTTTCTTATAAATTGTATTGGAAGACCTGAACTGCCCCATGTTGCCAGCTTCACTTCAGCAGTTTTCTCCGTTTATGTACTATCTACCCTTCCTCTGTGTGCTCCAGACTCTATGTCTGGTTTGAAGTTTTGTAAATATGCTCTCCCTCATTCTCACCTACTGCCTTGTCTGCTAGATGTTCATCTAACCCCCACCCCTACCCATTTTTAAGGTTGTTAAGAATGCAACGTGAGGTGCACTCTCTTAACAGATTTTTTATTTATATAAAAGCTGGTTAACTCTAGACACAATGTTATAGAAGAGATCTCTAGAACTTATTCAGTTGAAACCTTATACCTGTTTAAATCAGCCCCCTACTTACCTCTCCCTGCAGACCCTAAAAACCACTATTCTACTCTGTACTTTTGTAAATTTGACTGTTTCAGTTGTGTCATATAAGTGAATCATGTAGTATCTCTCCTTTTGTAACTGGCTTATTTCACTTAATATATTATTTTCAAGGTTTATACATGTTTTTAGATATTTTAGGATTCCTTTCTTTTTGAAGGTGGCATAATATTCTAAATGTCTGTATACACATTTTTTTTATCTATTTAGCCACTGATTGACATTTAGGTTATTTTACATCTTGGCTACTGTGAGTAGTGCTAGTCTTTTGATTTTTTATAACAGTCATCTTGTCAGGTTTAATGAATGATAAAAGTCATGTGGTCCTATCAATAGCTACAGAAAAATCAGTTCATATTCTTTCATGATAAGAATTTTCAACACACTAGGATCAGAACATAATTAGAGGTTATATATGACAAGTCCACAGCTAATATCATATTCAATTGTGAAAACTGGAAAGGTTTTCTCCTAATATCAGAAACAGTATGCAAAGGATGCTCACTCTTAACTTTTCTATTCATGTTCAGCACAATACTAGAAGTCCTTGTGGGAGCAAATGGGGGTTGGGGGAAGAAAATACATTTGATTAGGAGATAAAATTGATCCTGTTTGTGGATGATATAACCTGAAAGAAAACCCTTGGGGACTGGGGATGTAGTTTAGTGGCAGAGCACTTGCCTAGCATTTGTAAGGCACTGGGTTAGATTCTCAGCACCACATAAAAGTAAACAAATAAAATAAAGGAATTTTGTTCACTACAAGTACAAAAAAAATTATTAAAAAAGAAAGGAACAAAAAACCTTTGGGCTGGGGTTGTGGCTCAGAGGTAGAGCACTCAGCATGCGTGAGGCATGGTGTTTTATCCTCAGCACCACATAGAAATAAACAAATAAAATAAAGATATTGTGTCCACCTATAATTAAAAAATAAATATATTAAAAAAACTCACATACACCACAAAAATCTGGTAGAACTAATACATTAATTTAGAAAAGTTGTAGGATTAAAACACAAAGAAACAAAGAACCATCACATTTCTATGTACTAATAACAAATTATCTGAAAAGAAAATAATACCATTTACAATAGCATCAAAAAGAATAAATTATCTAGGAATAAACTAAGGAGGCAAGAGACTTGTACACTGATTCTGCAATATGTTGATGAGAGAAAGTGAAGAAGACACAAACAAATAGACATGCCTCATTCATGGATTGGAAGACTTAATATACAATAAGTATACTACTCCAAACAACCTACAAGTTCAACACAATCTTTATCAAAATTCCATTTGAATTTTTCCACAATGAAAAAAATTTTAAAATTCAATTAGAAAAACAAATGAATGTGACCAGACAAATAAGTCCTGAGTAAGCAGGACAAAGCTGGAAGCATCACATTACCTGACCTCAAAATATGCTACAAAGTACTAGAAATCACAATAGTATAAAACTGGCATAAAACAAACAATGAAACAGAATAGAAAGCCCACATATTTACAGTCTTTTTTGACAAAGGTACCAAGAACCCAGAGGGGAGAAGGACTATCTCTTCCATAAATGCTGTTAGGAAAATTATGTATCTACACACAAAAGGATGAATTGGGTCCTCATCAACAATTACATTCATTGATCAACCCAAAGGTGACATATATATGAATATGCCACAAGGAAACCCATTGTGCTATATAATGAATATGCACTAGTCAAGATAGACTCACATTGCCAAAAATTTGGGAAATTCACAAAATATATCTCCTTTTGAAATTTCAAATAAGGATATATTACAGTTTTATATTACAAATATTATGGTAAAACAATCAACTCCAGAGGGAATAAAGATAAATGTACCAGAAACTATAAAACCACAGGGAGACAATATAAGAGGAAAAGTTCTATAACACTGATAAGGGCAATGATTCTTTCAGATATAATTCCAAAGAAAATGTCATCAAATGGAAAAAAACTTCACAGCAAAGAAAATGATTAACAAAGTGAAGAGAGAAGCCACAGATTGGGGGAAAGTATTTACCAACCATATATCTGACAAGTGTATTACCCAAAATATATAAAGAACTCAACAGCAAGAAAATATGACTTGATATTTTTAAAAAAATGGGCAAAAGATTGAAATGGACATTTCTCAAAAGAAGACCTGTAAATGTTGAATAGGTACATGTCGAATGAAAGAAGATGCTCAATGTCACTAATCATCAGAGAATGCAAACTAAAACCACAATGGGCCATCACCTTACTGTAGTTAGAATGGTCACTGCCCAAAAGTTGAAAAATAAGAGGTGCTGGGGAGGGAGCAGAGAAAAGGGAATCTTTGTGTATTGTTGGTGATTGCTTCATTGTGTCTGTCTTTTCTTGCGCTACTTTCTTTTATTAGTAACTATGTTATCTTGAACTGTATTTAGATGTTTTAATTACTCATAAATTTTCTTCTGAGGTCTGCAGGAGTGGACTTTCAAAAGAATGCTGTGCCCAAGTGTCCTGGGTCTGGATATTGTTAGTTTTCTATTGCTCTGCAGTATGATTTCCTGAACCTCATGGTTTTTCAAAACTTGTGGTTTAATAAACCCAGATCTGATACACCAGTGATTGTAGACATGAGCAGATCCACTCTTTGTTAGCATTGAGATAAAATCCAGTACCTGTAGTTTGAACTGATGTGTAGGTGACCATCCTATCCATTTCAACTTAGTTTTTTTTTTTTTTGGAAAAAAAAATATGGTTTTATTTTCCCTTAAGGTCATTCACTGTTTTAGGATCTGATGAAACATGTAAAAATACCTGTTGGTAAAGGCAGGATGTTCTTTTACTTTCGTGAATACACTTCCATCCTGCTCCTACTTTGTGTTTTACTCATATAACTAAATTATATGCTCCAGAATAAGCTGTCCTCTAATCTGATTGCTTTGTCTTTTGTAGACCTGGATTTTATTTCCCTGATTCTAAATGTATGACTGAGGCAGAAGAAGCACTGCTAGGAGGACTTGGCTCTTGTGGGTTCAGCTCTGGTTCTCTAATTCAAGAAGCAGGTTGCAGGAGTTACAGAGCAGAGCTTACACATTTTCAGAAGCATACGCAGTTTAAGTAACAAGATTTGGTTGTTTATATACTGAAATCAATATATTTTTGGTATGTTTTCTATATTATTTACTTATTGACAATCATTTTCAAATTCTTTTTAAGATGCATGTTGTCTTAAATTTTGAGACTGCAGAGTTTTCTGAATATCTTCATAAATATTTAATGAGCTGTTAGCAAAGGTCCCATTAAAACTGTGTGGTAAGTAAACATGAATTTGAACTGGAAATTAATAATTGTTATTGACAGACTAAAGAGATGGATATGAAATGTCAAAAAGAATACTTTTTTAAAAAGTACTGCATTTAAATTTCAAGCAACACTGAATAGTTTTGAGTTATATTGTTTTCTCCTCTCTCTTTTTTTAAAGGAAGTATAACAATTACTCCTTTCTGAATTGAAAACAGTTATGATTGATTCCAACTACTGCATGAAGATTCTATGTCATGCCAAAGATTATTCTGTGAATATTAAGAAAAGAAGGAAAAATGAAGGAGAATCTGTAAGACAAATGGGACCTAAAACTTATGAAATTATTTCAGCAGTTGATAGAGAGTTATAGCAATAATTCCTTTAAAATATATTGTTTAGAGATTCTTTATCTCATTTCTGTATGCCTAAAACTGGAATTTGTCTCCCCTGCCATTTACTAAAGGTTTTTCTTCAAAAAACAATAATTAAGCACAAAAGCATTCATGTCTCTGTTTCTCTCTATTTAAGGAATCACCCTGATGGGAAGCTGAACATCTCAAGGGCTATCATTCAGGAGCCACCTAGAATAAAGTGGCTGTGATCCCAAGGTAATTTTCAGGTATGAGTTTCTAACAGTAATAATAGACAGTGTAATGCTTCTATTCAGCTTTTATTTTCCAAAGAATAAAATAGTTTAATACATCTTACCAGATAGTTGAAAGTGAGTTACTGATTACAGATGGTTTATTTGGTTATTTTTCTGACTAATAAAATTTATTTTTCCTCTATGAATATTTTAGATATTTTAGCTTTTTTGGTCAGCTTTAGTGAAAGCTTTAGTGTTTCAAGTGCAGGGATTTTTGTGTGACCGTATGCGTGTGTGTGTGTGTGTGTGTACAGTTCTTGGACTGTACAGCTTTGTTGGGGAATACATCACATACCATGCAATTCACCCACTTGAAGTGCACAATTCATCAATTAACTGTTATTGTTGTGGTAAAATCCACATAACATAAAAGTAATCATTTGCTCATTTTAAGTGTGCAGTTTAAGTGGCATTGAGTACACTTACACTATTGTGCATCTGTCACCAATATCCATCTCCAGGACACTTTCATCTTAAGAAACTGAAGCTCCACACCCACTAGACACTCTCTCCCATTCTTTCCTCCTCCATGCTCCCAGCAACCAACCATCCTACTTGGGCTTTATGAACTTGACTACTCAAGGTGCCTGGTATAATTGCCTGAATGCAGTCTTTGGCCTTTTGAAACTGTCTTATTTTACTTAACTCAGTGACTTCAACATTCATCCATTTTAGTCTGTGGCCAGCGCAGATGGTGTGAAAGGTTTGGTCATGCAGCAAAATCCTCAGGGAGTTTAAATTAAAGGCACAGACACCATTTTACTTTTAAACCAGCTCCTGGATGGCCCCTCAAACCCTCAGTTTCAAGCTCCCCAAGGGGGTAGCCAGGTTTTACTGAAGATGAGAGAGGGAGAGAGAGAGAGAGAGAGAGAGAGAGAGAGAGAGAGAGAGAGAGAGAGAGTGCCTGATAGGGAGAGGGCTTCTATTGGAGAACAAAGGATTCCGGGGAAAATCCCATCCAATGAAGGTCAAGGGGGGCAGTGTGGCAAGGTCAGGTGCGATGATTAAATCTTTGGGGCAGTGGTGAGACAAGCCTCCATATGGACAAGCTTTCGAACCCAAGAAGGGTGGGGAATGCTCTGCCACATTAAAAGTGACTGAGCACCTCACACCCAGCTGGGGAGGAATCTTAGTCATGTGCAAGGATGGTATCCCACAGTCGATGTTGTAGAGTGGGACTAGGTTTTTTGTAAGGCCAAGTAGTATTTCAATGTATGTGTTCACAGATCATGTGGTGCATGTGCAGATCAGTTTATTGATCCATCCATCCATCTATCCATCCAAAGGCTTGGGTTGCTTTCATCTTTGGGCTATTGTGAAAATACTGGGGCCATGAACATAGGTGCATCTCTTTCAATTGATTTTTTAAGGCTTTCAGCTATACACCCAGAAGTAGAATTGTTAGTAGTTAAAGTTTTAAAGAACTGCTGTACTATTTTCTAAAGTGGCTGCACCAGTTAACAGTACCCTTAATAGGTCTATAATTTTAAACACATAGAATCCTAAAGACCTCAGCCAATATTAAAGTTCCAGTGACTTCTAAATGAAATGTCTTCTGAAAGCATCATATAATGAGTATTCCAAGTCCAAGTAGCCCCTGGTCTACCAACTCTGTGACAGTGGGAATTTTACCCCAGCATGTACTTCGCACCATGCCCCAGTGAAGCCTTGCATGTGGAAGAGGTCAAGGTTTATCTGTTGGATAATTGTTTCTATGGACAATGAGCTTAGAGCTTAATCATGTCGCACTTGTCAGAATAGCTGACAACCAGTACCTGAGGTAGCATTGTGGAAACCGGGGTATCATGGGACCCTCTTGTCTGTCTTTATAGCATGTGTTCGAGGCAAATGACAGCTCTCCTTGTTGGTTTGCATCAGTTCAATTTAGTCCTCAATGAAAAGAAAAGTATTGACATTCCCTGTGCTTCTAGAATGCAGAGTGGTTTTTAATTTAGAGAGACTAATGATAGTGTTAATCTTACCCTTCATTCCTAAACCCAGCCCCTTTCCTGCCCTGTATCCTGTGCAGTCTGGCTTCTCTTAACCTGCACAAGGAGCTGTGAAGCCTGGGAACCACAGAGCTCAACGTTCAGCTGCTTAAAGAAGGGAGTATCATTCTTCCAACCTGAAAAACAGTCCTACAATTTTAAAGCAGAATTCCATTTTCCCCAAGGACACTTCCAGTAAACCAACACCCCAACACCCCCTTCAAAATATATACATATATACAGAACAGTTTATTGATCTATCTATCTATCTATATCCCTCTATATATGTGTGTGTGTTGTGTGTGTGTGTGTGTGTATATATATTGCAAATTAAATGCCCCCCATGAGCTTGAGTTTTAAAAGACTTCAAAGAAATTCAAACGTCTTCTCCCATCCAGGAATTTCAAATTCCAGTCTTCATACTGGTAAGTTGGCCTCAAGTAGGTTTAAAAAAAAGAGGGGAAAAATAGGAGCCTTTTATTCTCCCCAAGAAAAATAAATTGCAAGAGGACATATAAAATGCTGAACATTATGCGTTAGCTTGATAGAATTCTGAGCACTGAGGTCTGCAATGAATGCCTGGTTAAGAGGTTCATGTCAAGCAATACATGAATCATTTCAACTAGGATTTTTAAAGCTTTCAGTTATTGTTTTCTTCATTAGCAATTCAGATTACATTTATAATGGTCTCCCAACGGCCTTTCAGTAACCTATCTTATACTTTGAGCAGAAAGAAAAATAACTCTTAATGCAGAAATATAGTGCAACTTGATACAACTAGATACACAAACTAGGATAAAAGCTCAGAGCCTGAGGTATCTAGTGGGGGTTGAGAGGAAATGCCACACACTCATGCACACACACACACACACAGAGAATTGTTAAAAATTTCCAAGAGTAAATTTTACAAGACCAATGCTCTAATTCTTGAGCTATGGAGCCAACTCCAATAGTAAATTTTCATAGTAGTCTTTCCTGGGAAAGAGAGAACACAATTATAGTCTTCAGGGTTCTTAGGTCCTGAAATACTTTCATTCCTACACCTTAAGTACCTCCTGTGTTTTAATCTAAATATTTGAGTATCTCTCTGCTGTCCTGCACGTTCCACCCTGATCCTCTCTGGGAGATTCAGTTTTCAATACTTTTGTTAACCTTTTTTTTAAAGCAAGTAAATTTCAACATACAGGTTTCAACATATAAAGTCATCAGTGCCCAGAAAATGTGGTATTTTCCAGCACTCCTCACAGCATGTATTTCAAACCTGTCTTTCAGGGCTTTTGGCTGAAGCCATGTGTTAGTTTTGAAGACTGAATTTCAATATGTTGGTGACTGGACTTATACACATCAGTCTTGCCTTTTCACAGCTTCTTTTACAGCAAAGAATCTTCATCTTGGAATTTAGAAAGAAGCACAATTCTTTTGTTTTATTTTTACACCAGTTCTGCTCAGGATGGGCTCCTTTTCTTCTATCATCTGCCGCCTCCTGGGCTAAGTTGGTCAGGCAAGCGGACTAAGCTGCTCACTGGTCTTGTTGACAAATACAGAAGTATCTGTGAATACATTCCAAGGGGCTTATTAGATTTTCTGATGGAGAAGCTGATAAACCAACAAAATTATATATTATCATCTACACAATGACCTCAAACTTCTAAGACTATGTAGTTTAAAATATAATTTTGTTTTCCAGCAATTTCATGAAAAAACCATGCTTTCCTACAACTTTCTTTTTTTTTTGGGGGGGGATGTTCACTGGGGATTGAACTCAGATGCACTCCACGACTGAGCCACATCCCCAGCCCTGTTTGATTTAGAGACAGGGTCTTACTGAGTTGCTTAGAGCCTCGCTTTTGCTGAAGCTGGCTTTGAACTCATAATCCTCCTGCTTCAGCCTCTCAAGCTGGTGAGATTACAGGCATGCACCACCATGTCAAGCCTAGAACTTTTAATATTTTTCTTGGATGATCTTGATCCAGGGCTGGGCTGACTTTGACCACAGACCAACTCTGGCTGATGGTCTGTGTTTTTAGAGCCTATAAGATAAGAATTATTTTTTTTTTACATTTTTACTGAATTGATGGAGGAGGTAGAGAAGGGGGAATTGTGTTTCCCTTAAAGCCTAAAATATTTAATAGCTAGTTCCTACAGAAAAAGTTTGCTGATACTGATATAAAGGGTAATGTGATTGAAGCAGCAAATATCTACTAAAGCAAATATTGATGTGATATTTAAAATTTATGTTTATGCCATCTCCTCACATACAAAAGTTATCAAATTTATCAACATAACTTCTAATAACTCTGTTCTCAGTTCACATATTTCTAACTTTGATGACAACACATTATCCAAACCCATCACCTCTCACCTGAACTTCTGTATCATCTTCTCTATTTCACATTATTCTTCTTTCTTCAATGAATTCCTAACTCCTTGTTGGAAGCTATTTTAAAATACAAGATTTTATGTAATTCACTTGGTTAAACTCCTTTAGTAGCTTTTAACTCACTTTAAGATAAACATTTTTGAAAGTTCTTCATGATATCATACCTTCAAATCTCTAGAGTCCAAAATTATAACCAACATTGCTTATCTTTTCTGTATTTTCTGACCCCACCAGCCAAAACCATATTCTAATCCAGAATTGGAGTCTTTTGAGTCTGAGTTTCCATTTTTCTGTAATATTCTCCCACCCTCACCTTTTCTCTTACCTAGTTCTTACTTATCTTTCAGATTCTCCATTAAATACCAGTTTCATAAGGAATCCTACTTCAAACCCATAGAATAAATCACATATTTATAACATATACTCCCATAACATTGTCTATATTTCCATCTTAGGATTTACTATGATTGTACTCTATTACTTATGGAAAACATATTTTTGGTTTCTTTACATTTTACAGAGGTAGGGCCCATGACTGCTGTCTATCTATCACACAGTGTGGAGCACTTCTTAGGTACTTAACTCTCAGTTGAATAAACAAATAAATAAGGAATAAAGAAGCAAGTCAATAAATAAGACAATAAATATAGAAAACACATCCAATTTTGTAAACAAACTCAACTTACAGTGTTGTGTTTTAGAAATATAATTATATGGGCATCTCAGAACTCTTGAAAACTTAAATTTTATTACTCATATAAAGACATCCACCTTTGTAAGGAACTAAACTTTCTGAATCAGCTGGAACTTTGTTCCCATTTTGACTCTTCACCTGTCATTTTAACATCTGTCCCTGACAAATATTCACTCACAGTGTGTTCACATATGTGTGCACACACATGCACTATGCCTCCTGTCATCAAGATTGCAGGAGTTCCTGAGAACTCTGCATTCTCTTTCTTCACATTGTCATTCACCATCTTTATTGCTTCCTGACACTGACATCTTGGGTCTGAGTTTTTTCTGCTACTTTCTATTTTTGCTGCTATTGTCAATCTCTTGTCTATATTCTCTTCACAGTAGTAAGATTTATGTACAGAATAAAGGCAAAGAAAGGCCCCTCCATCTAACTGTCTACACTGTAGGAATTTCTAGTCTCCGGGTTAAAATTCCTAAAACAATATAAAAAAGCTGTGGGTAGGCCTAACAATCTTGTTAGCAGGGATTAAGTTACACAAAGAAGCAAGGGATGGTTGGAAGAAAATTTTGAATGCATTGATAATGGAAATTTTACACTGTATTTGGATGTTCATAGTAGCACAGGTTCACTTCTTTAAAAGACCTTATAACTGAAGAAACCAATCAAACTGTTCCCTGTGTAAAAAAATTTGATGAATATGCTATTGTGCTGTATATTTGAAAATTGCAGAGAGAGTAGAATTTAAGTGTTCTTATCATATTTTATGATTTAGATATTAAGTGTCTCATTCTCTCTCTAAAGCTCATGTGTGAGAGAATGCAAGACCATTTGGAGAAGAAATGATTGGGTTATGAGAGCATTAACTCAACTGGTAAATTAATCCCATTGGTGGGATCACCTGAGTGGTAACTGAAGGCAGGTAGAGTGTGGCTAGAGGAAGTGGTACTGGGGGTCATGCCTTTAGGTATATATTTTGTACCTAATGAGTATAGTCTCTCTCTGCTTCTTGATCATGTGAGATACTTCCCTCTGCCACCACTCTTCTTCCATAATGTTCTGCCTTACCTCAAACACTAAGGAATGGAGATAGCCTCCTATGAACTGAGACTCCTGAAACCATGAGCCTCCAAATAAACTTTTCTCCTCTAAAATTGTTTTTGATAAGTCTTTTGGTCACATCAGTGAATAGATGACTAACACAGCATACAAAATGATCTTCTGAAATACATATACATTGTAAATGGAATGACTAAATTGAGCTAATTGACATGTGTATTGTTCCCACATTCTTGTTATCTTTTATGATAAAAACACTTATGTACAATTTATATTTGTTAATTAAAACTTAAAAATTGTATTTATGAAATATATGGGTAGGTCTTTCACCAATTCTGGGATTCTCCATTCTTTTGGGACATCAAATAAAATTCTCTCCAAGTCTTATGAAAATCCTAAGAATAAGGAACTCCTTACCCCAGTATATGCTGCATTTCTTTTGTCTGTGGCACATTTTTTAGCACAGTCACAGATATTGCTCAGTTTTTTCTTATTTATAGTTGTAGTCAACCATACATATCACTCTTTCCCTTCTCTTCATAGTCATCAGAAAGATAACCTCCAGTCCCCATGAAACAAGAGAATTTTGTAAAAAATGATGACAGTAAGTTTCTCTAAATCAAATGTGCAAGAAACTGCATTGTTCAACATAGTTGTCAAAGCCATATTCTCAAGGTTAGAGTGAGAAATATTCCTATTTATTGACTTTTAGCTACTTCTTATTTCTTTAGGACTTTATATACTCTAAAACCACCAAAATAAATTTCAGAACACTTTCATAAACCACATCCATATCCATGAACCTCATTGTTCATTTCTCCACCACTTACTGGTCCTGAATACTTGTCATTTTCTGTCTTTGTGAATTAAAAAAAATCAAATCCATGTACTTATGTATGGAATGGAGCATTATATATGAGAAGAGGATAATAGTGTCCTTTCTTTTGCTTCTGGATTCTTTATTTTGGCACAATGCGTGTTTGGGGATATGGGCACATTGGTTCTACCATTGTTCAACAGATCAGAATAGACCACCAAGAAGATCAGCACCTACTCAGAGTGCTTTCACATTCATAACTCCAACCTCAAAATGACAATGTTTGGAGTATAACTCCTAGAAAGCAGTGGCCCTGGGGACTCAAGGTCCCCTACAGGATAAAGACCCACTGTTGACTCCTGTGTCTCTCCAACCTAGGCCTGTCACAATGGCTTCCTAAGGATTTGGATTTTCAGATTCACCACTTCTTTCTAATCTATTATTTATGTGAACTACTCTGCCTAAAGATCTATATTGCCTCTTCTCTGGAGTATATGATATATAAAACACAATGATGCAAAATCCACATGAGGCCTGGGGATGTGGCTCAAGTGGTAGCATGCTGGCCTGGCATGCGTGCTGCCCGGGTTCGATCCTCAGCACCACATACAAACAAAGATGTTGTGTCTGCCAAAAACTAAAAATAAATAAACAAATATTAAAAATTCTCTCTCTCTCTCTCTCTCTCTCTCTCTCTCTCTCTCTCTCTCTCTCTCAAAAATCCACATGAAAAATATGCCTAGTTGAGGAATTTCTGTATGGAAAGAATTGGCTAAAACTTCAGAAACACTTTGGATAGCACATTGTGAGGGATGCACAGATTCCACTGCTACTTAAAGGTAGTTTTAGTTGTGACAAATAGAAAATACTTAGTGTTTGGGTCGTCACCATAGGATTTACCAACATTCCTCTGTCCTCCAATGCCATAAAAGTTGTAGGTGCAAGGTAAATTAGTTATGCTTTGTCCCTGTGGACTGTGAACCCTTTGAGACTATAATCCATGCTTTCTCTATCTTTGTATCTTCAGATCATAGTCTAATGTCAATGACAAAGTACTTACTCAAAGCATGTTTCATAAACAAGTAGATGAATTAATAAGTAAACAAATAAGTCAATTACCCAATGAATATTCACTTAGTGATCATTTGGGAGAGAAGTGCAGTGCGCAGGTCAGAACCACAAGGAAAGCATGAAGTTACCACCCACAAACATGGTTATGATTGGTAGGCAGCTAGTGAAAAGTGTCAAAGGACCAAGACCAAAATGCACTTTATTTGCAAGCAGGATCTGCCTTGAGTTTAACAGTTGTTGAATTTAAACTTATCTCACTAACTGCTTCCTTGCAATACCTTAGAATAATTCTGCTTAAATTTTACTTAATTGTATCAGAAAGATGCTTGCCTGTAAACCTGCATATCTTCCCATTTTTTCTACCAGTGGTTTATACTTGAAATGGAACTGAGTCAATGGTACTCTTTACAAAGTATTTCCACTTCTTGCTCTTTCCTTGGGCACCTCACCTGAAGTTAGGGATGATCATGTGACCTTCTTGGGAAAATAGCAGGTGTTACTTGTAGTCATAAACCTTCATATCCACAGAGCACAAGTCTTTACCCTCTGGCACAATGACCTGCAATTTTGATATTTTGCCTGGTACCTAGAATGGGCACATTGTCAAGCAGAGCTCTCAATCAACCTTCAATAGGAATAAAAGTGAAAAATAAAATTTTATTTTAAATTGTTGAGATTCTTGCCCTTCTTTTATATGATAGCATGGTCTAAATTCTCTCAAGGAAATAATAGATACAAAATAAGAAAGAATCTATATAAAAATGCTCTTTTCTGATTAGGTAAACATCTTTGAGACCACTCACCCTTGCTGGAATCAAGGTATTACATTCTAGCTTACTGACCCTGGATGAGTTAGGTAAACAATCTGGGACTACAAGATTTCTAGAATAATTATAGATAACTTCAAGACTTGTGAGGACTAAATGAGGTTAACATCTAAGAAACAGAGCAATGCTTTGAACAGCCTAGGAACCATATACATGAAAGTTATTGTTTTCACTTTTAGTCTTATTGGACTTGACTTTCACCTTGGTTACCCCTTGTGCTTTATTTAAGAGCTGTCTAGTCAAAGACCACATCTCAGAAGAGTTTTGTGAATCATTCTGTGATTAAGAGCTACAGAAATGAAAGTAAAACAAACAAACAAACAACAATAACAGCAATGACAAACTTTGGGGAAGTAAACCTGAAGAAATTACTTTTAGATTTATTGATCTTATGGTGTACTGAGCCTAACATTTAATTACCACTTGGCAATGTGGCCCCTTCTATAGTTAATCATAATTTAATCTTTCTTATAGGGAAAGAGAATGACTTTCTAGTAAATAGTTTTATAATAGCCTCTGAGTTCAACTGGAGGTTGTAGAACCACAGATCCACACTGGGATATGAAGGGAACTCTAGCGTTTTAGACAGGAGTATAACCAGCATGAATAATCCACAATGTCTGGGTTTCATATTTCTTTTGTGTGACTATGACCTGCTAATAAGAGATCTGGAAGGAAAAGAAAGGTGGACACCCAACTGGGCACAATGAGGATGATTAAGATCATAAGTGACATGAGAATTAAAAATGAACTTATAACTTGGGACTGGGGTTTTAGCTCAGTGGTAGAATGCTTACCTAGCCCATGTGAGGGTCTGAGATCAATACTCAGCACAACATAAAGGTAAATAAATAAAATGAATGTGTTATGTCTATCTATAACTACAAAATTTTTAAAAACATATTTTAGCTGTAGATGGATATAATAACTTTGTTTTGTTTTGTTATTATTATTTTTTGAATTCCAGTACTTAGTGAAACTCTAGGGCAGCAAATAATGTGTAAGGGTACTGCATAATAGTTCTTGTTTTGATACATTCCCTTTGTAGTGATTTATTAAGAGAGACTGAAAAAGTCTGATTAAAATGCATAAACTGTGCTGAACAGTAAACAACTATGTCTAAGGATGAAAAAATGGGCCCCACATGCTACACATGGAAATTGCCCTTAACATATGGCCTATTGTTGAACAGATTAGGAAGCCAAAGGTTGACTGTAATCACATTTGAAGTTTCCCATCACTTATAAAAACACTTCCTCGTGCAAATGTTTCAATTTGTTGTAGTTAAAAACTGCTTCCTGGCTTAATCCTTGAAGAAACCTGTTCTTTTGACTGTCAAGTGAATGGAAAAAATTATACAGGGAACACACTGGACTTCACAAAATGAAACAGAGATTGTATGTTGAAAGAGAAATAAAATCTAAAGAATTAACAGGAGCAAATTAAACAAGCTAGAGAGCTCCAGATAGGGATTTCTTTTGTAGTTCATTAAAGCTGGGGGAGAAATTTTGTGGGTTGGCTAGGTGCTGAAATCTCTTTTTATTAAAATATATATTTTTTTAATTTTTATTTTTTAAAATGTATTTATTTATTTATTTGCATAATGATTCTTTTTTTAAAGAGTGAGAGTGAGAGAGAGAGAGAGAGAGAGAGAGAGAGAGAGAATTCTTTTAATATTTATTTTTCAGTTTTTGGTGGACACAACATCTTTATTTTATTTTTTGTGGTGCTGAGCATCGAACCCAGTGCCCCGCACATGCTAGGCAAGCACGTTACTGCTTGAGCCATATCCTCAGCCCTGCATTACAATTCTTAATACATCATTATAATAATTTATCATTTAATTATATATTATATATAAGTCATGTTGACACTAAATTCACATCTTCATACATGTATTTTGTATAATGATGGGGATCTCCTTTCATCATCCATGCTATTCCCCTTCTCCCTCCTTTTCCTTCCCACCCCTATTCCCTATCTAAAGGTAATCTTTCTCCCTTGCTGTCCCTTCCAACCCATTTTGAGTCTCCCCCCCTTATATCAGAGAAGACATTTGGCATTTAATTTTTGTGGATTGGCTAACTTCACATAGCATAATCTTCTCTAATGCCATCCATTTCCCTGCAAATTCCATTAACTTTTTTTTATTTCTGAGTAATATTCCATTGTGAATAAATGCCATATTTTTTTAATCCATTCATCCACTGAAGGACATCTAGGTTGCTCCAGAGTTAATCAATTTTGAATTGTGCTGCTATAAACATTGATGTGGCTGTGTCCCTGTAATATGCTATTTTTAGGTTTTATTCTGAGAAGAGGAATAGCTGGGTCAAATGGTGGTTCCATTCCCAGTTTTCCAAGGAATCTCCATACTGCTTTCCAAATTGGCTACACCAATTTGCAGTCCCACCAGCAGTGTATGAGTGTACCTTTTTCCCTGCATCTCTCCAGCGCTTCTTGTTTGTCTTCATAATGGCTGCCACTCTTACTGGAGTGAAATGGTATCTTAGAGAAGTTTGAATTTTATGATTGCTAGAGATGATGAGCATTTATTTTTTCATATATTTGTTGATTGATTGTATATCCTCTTCTGAGAAGTGTCTGTTCAGGTCCTTGGCCCATTCATTTATTAGATTATTTTTTTCGTACTTATCTTGTTTAGCTCTTTATATACCCTAGAGATTAGGGCTCTATCTGATGTGTTAGGGGTAAAAATTTGTTTGTAGGATGTAGGCTCCCTATTCACCTCGCATATTATTTCTTTTGCTGAGAAAAAAAAAACTTTTTAGTTTGAATCCATCCCATTTGTTAATTCTTAGTTTTAATTCTTGTGCTATAGGCATCTTATAAAGGAAGTTGAGGCCTAGCCCCATGTGATGGAAATTAGGGCCTACTTTTTCTTCTACTAGATGCAGAGTCTCTTTTTTAATCCATAGATCCTTGATCCATTTTGAGTTAACTTTTGTGCATGGTCAGAGATATGGATTTAATTTCATTTTGTTGCATATGGATTTCCAGTTTTCCCAGCACCATTTGCTGAAAATGCTATCCTTTCTTCAGTGAATGCTTTTGGCAACTTTGTCTAATATAAGGTAGTTGTAATTTTGTGGATTATTTTCTGTGTCCTCTGTTCTGTACCTTTGGTGTACTAGCCTGTTTTGGTGCCAGTACTATGCTGTTTTTGTTACTATTGCTCTGTAGTATAGTTTAAGGTCTGGTATAATGATACCAACTGTTTCACTCCTCCTGCTTAAAATTGCTTTAGCTATTCTGGGTCTCTTATTTTCCCAGATAAATTTCATGATTGCTTTTTCTATTTCTATGTGGAATGCTATTGGGATTTTGATTGGAATTGCATTGAACCTGCATAGTGCTTTTGGTAGTATGGTCATTTTAATAATATTAATTCTGCCTATCCATGAGCAGGTAGATCTTTCCATCTTCTAGGGTCTTCTTCTGTTTCTCTCTTTAGGGTTCTATAGTTTTCATTGTAAAAGTCTTTCACCTCTTTTGTTAGGTTGATTCCCAAGTATTTTATTTTATTTTATTTTATTTGAGGATATTGTGAATGGAATAGTTTTCCTAATTTCTTTTTCAGAGGATTTGTTACTGATACACAGAAATGCTTTTGATTTATGGGTGTTGATTTTATGTCCTGCCACATTTCTGAATTCATTTACTAATTCTACAAGTTTCTTGGTAGAGTTTTTTTGGTCTTCTAGGTATAGAATCATATCATCAGCAAATAGTGCTAATTTCTTTTATCTGTCTAATTGCTCTGGCCAGTGTTTTAAGAACTATGCTAAATAGAAGTGGTGAAAGAGGGCAACCCTGTCTTGTTCCAGATTATAGACTGAATGACTTCATTTTTTTCTCTGCTTAGAATGAGGCCTGAGGCTTAGTGTAGATAGCTTTTACAATGTTGAGGTAAGTTCCTGTTATCCCTACTTTTTCTTGTATTTTGAACATAAAGGAATGCTGTTGCTGTATTTGTCTAACGCTTTTTCTACATCTATCAAGATGATCATGTGGTTCTCATCTTTAAGCCTATTGATGTGATGGATTATGTTTATTGATTTCCTTATGTTAAACAAACCTTGTATCCTGGGGATGAATCCCACTTAATCATGGTGCACAATCTTTTTGTTATGTTTTTGTATCCGATTTGCCAGAATTTTATTGATGATTTTTTGCATCTATATTCATTAGAGATATTGGTCTGAAGTTTTCTTTCTTTGAGGTGTCTTTGTCTGGTTTTGGAATCAGGATGATATTGGTCTTGTAGAATGAATTTGGAAGTACTCCCTTTTTCTATTTCCTGAAATATATTGAAGAGTATTGGAATTAGTTCTTCTTGAAAGGTCTTATAAAACTCGGCTGTATATCCATCTGGTCCTGGGCTTTTCTTGGTTGGTAATCTTTTGATGGCTTCTTCTATTTCCTCGCTTGATATTGGTCTGTTTAAGTTGTGTATATCTTCCTGACTCAATCTAGGCAGATCATATAACTTAAGGATTTATTGATGCCTTTACTATCTTATATTTATTAGAATATAAGGTTTCAAAATAATTTCTAATTATCTTCTGTATTTCTGTAGTGTCTGTTGTGATATTGCCTTTTTCATCCCATATACTAGTAATTTGAGTTCTCTCTCTTCTTCTCTTCATTAGCATGGCTAAGGGTCTGTAAATCTTATTTATTTTTTCAAAGAAACAATTTTAGTTTTGTCAATTTTTTCAATTCTTTCTTTTGTTTCAATTTCATTGATTTCAGCTCTGATTTTAATTATTTATTGCCTTCTACTGCATTTGCTGCTGATTTGTTCTTTTTATAGGGCTTTGAGATGTAGTGTGAGATCATTTATTTGTTGGCTTTTTCTTCTTTTAAGAAATGAACTCTATGCAATAAATTTTCCTCTTAGTATTGCTTTCATAGTGTCCCAGAGATATCAATATGTTCTGTCTGAGTTTTCCTTTACCTCTAAGAATTTTTAAAATTTCCTTCTTGATGTCTTATGTAACCCATTGTTTATTCAGAAGCATATTGTTCATTCCCCATGTGATGTAGGAATTTTTCTTTCTTATTTTATTGTTGATTTCAAATTTCATTCCATTGTGATCAGATAAAATGCATGATAGTATCTCTACTTCTTTGTATTTCCTAAGAGTTGCCCTGTGACATAATATATGGTATATTCTTGAGAAGGATCCATGTGCTTCTTAGAAAAAAATGTATCTTCTTGATGTTGGTTGATATATACTATATATTTCAATTAAGTATAATTTATTAATTGTCTTATTGAGTTCTATAGTTTCTTTATTCAACTTTTGTTTGGAAGATCTGTTCAGTGGTGAGACACTTGTGTTGGATTATTGTGTTGTGTTTTATTTGACTCTTGAACTTGAGATGGGTTTCTTTGATGAACATAGCTGCACCATTGTTTGGGGCATATATATATATTAATGATTGTTATGTCTTGTTGGTGTATGGTTCCCTAGAGCAGTATGTATTGTCCATCTTTATCCATTTTGATTAACTTTGGCTTGAAATCTATTTTATTTGATATGCATATGGACACCCTTGCTTGCTTCTGATGTCCATGTGAGTGGTATGATTTTTCCCAACCTTTCACCTTCAGTCTGTGTATATCTTTTACTATCAAATGAGGCTCCTGTAGGCAGCATATTGTTGGATCTTTTCTTTTTTTTAATCCAGTCTACAAACCTATCTCTTTTGATTCGTGAGTTTAAGCCAATAACATTTAGGGTTACTATTGAGATATGGTTTGTATTTCTAGCCATATTTGTTTATTTTGTTATTTAATGTGATATGTTTTCCCTCTTTGATTAGTTTTTCCTTTACTGTACAACTTACCACTGTTGGTTTTAATTGTTATTTTTCATTTCCTCTTCATGAAATATTTTGACAAGGATGTTTTGAAGTGCTGGTTTTCTACCTGCAAATTCTTTTAACTTTTGTTTATCATGGAAGTTTTTTATTTCATCTTCAAACCCGAAGCTTAATTTTGCTGGATACAAGATTCTTGGTTGGAACCCATTATGTTTCAGCATTTGAAATATGTTGTTCCAGGATCTTCTAGGTTTCAGAAGATCATCCATTCACCTAGTTGGTTTACCTCTAAATGTAATCTGCTTCCTTTCCTTGTGACTTTTAAAATTATCTCTTGTTCTGTATGTTGGGCATCTTCATTACAATGTGCCTTGGTGTGGATCTCTTGTGATTTTGCACATTTGGCATTCTTTAGGCTTCTAGGATTTGGATTTCTGTTTCATTCTTTATGTCTGGGAAATTTTCTAATATTATTTCAGTGAACAGATTGCTCAATCCTTTGGTTTGGACCTCTATATCTTGCTATATCCCATTAACTCTTAAATTTGGTCTTTTTATGCTATCCCACATTTCTTGGATATTCTGCTCATGGTTTCTTACCAATCTCACTGTGCTGTCTACACTCTTTGTGATGATATACTTTGTCTTTGTTGTCTGATGTTCTATCTTCTAAGTGTTCTACTCTGCTGGTGATACTCTCATTTGAGTTTTTAATTTGGTTTATTTTTTTTCTTTATTTCCAGGATTTCTGTGTTTTGTTTTTTGTTTTTTTGTTTTTGTATAACCTCTATCTCCCTGTAGAGTTGATCTTTTGCTTCTTGGATTTGTTTATATAAATCCATTGTCAAGGTGATCTTTTATTGTCTTCATTTGCTGTCTAAAGTCTTTCTTGAGACTTTAGATAATCTGAACCATGTATATCCTGAAATCTTTATCTGACATTCCTTCTGCTGCAGATATTACCTCTTCTAATGTTGAACTGCTCTACATCATTTATGTTCCTTTCTTTCCTTGTCTTTTTATACTGCTCATGTTTCTTTCCAGCTCTGTGTGACTGTTGCTTTAATGTTTTCCCCCTATATATTTATATTGCTCTTGTATAGTTCCAAAATCTCTCTGGTCAGCCACAAAACTGCACTGGTAGCCACACCCACTGATAGATGGTGAGTAAGGTTTTCCAAGATGGATTCCATCTGTTTCCTGGGTAGGGTGTTTGGTGAGGTGGGGGGTGCTGGGGTGACCTTGTGCTGTTTTCAGAGCTCTGACTGGTGACCCACAAGCAAAGCCTCTGCAGTCTGTGCCACCTTCCATCTGTACCAACCACACAGCAAGTGGGACGGCCTTCCATGTGTGCCAACCGCGCCGCCCTTTATTTTATTTTTATCTGGTTTCGGAGATTAAACCTAGTGCCTCACACATGCAAGGCAAGTGCCGTACCACTGAGATACAATCCTGGCCCCACCAAAAAAAACGTTTTTTTTAAATGAACACATAATTATTGTGAGGAATTTTCTTTCTTTTGATTCATTACTTTTGGAAACAAAGTGACCCTCCTAGGTTAGACAACCAATAGCTAGTGTCAGTAAAATTGCTATCAAATTGAGAACTCCAGCATTCAAACTGTATTTCTCAACACATTCCAGTACTTTAAAAATTTTAATGGAAATCATACATTTTTTTCATGATAAGAGTCACATATGAGCAAGACAAGCCACACTCTTACTCAGATTTGGAATTGTTTAAGATGCTTGAAAACTGAGTAGCTTAAGTGTCTGGACCCAGACACTTGACTTAGTAGCTTAAGTGTCTGGAACCAGAACTGGGTTCAGAACTCAGTTCCATAATTTCTGGGTGAACTTAGATAAAATAGATATTTTTCCCTATACTAGGTAGGTAAAATAGAACTTACCTAATAAGGCTTTTGGGAAGATTAAAGCAGATAATATGTAAAACATCGAGTATAGGTAATTCACTTTTGATGACATAATAGGAAGTTTTAGAAGCTTTGGAAGAAAAATTATAACACAGAATCCTGGATGGTGAAAGGATTGTGAATCTTTCAGCTAATAACAAGATGTTAATCTGGACTGTGCAGAGCCTTGAGTACCTGGAGTTGGCTTAGGAGCTCTGAGAATTTGAGGCCCTGCCCAACACAACCAGGAAACTTCTTTCATCTATGTTTGTAGTTATAGCAGTGCACTTACTATCAATAGAAGTATCCACTGCTATTGAAAAATAGGTTCATAACCATTGATTCAGAGAGGTTAAAATGTGTATCTGATGTAACCTGAATAGAGTTTATCTATTGATGTCTTTTCACTCTTTTCTTATTATCTGGGTGGAGATATTTACTTAGGGACCCTATAATCTTTCATTAAAAAGTAAAAAAGCAAAGGTTCCATCATAAATGGCATTTTTATGAATTCATAATACATTTGCATTTCATTAAACATTTGTCTCTATTAGTTACTGAGTTCTCAATCTGTCCCATTGAAGTTAACCAAATGACAATTAGCTTTGAAAAAGAATCCTGCATAATATGGTGATGGGAAGACAAAGAAATTACCTATGCCTCTGACTTGCCATACTGTGATAGGAGGAATTACTATCACCTGTGAGGCACTTGACTTATTCTCAGAAAACATTTTCTGGAATCAATACTGAGGTCTTTAGCATAAACCAATTAATTTTGTTGTTATTGCTCACTCACCCAAGTTAGATATCAGACTTCACCAAGGGCAGGTCTGTATTTAGGCATTTACTTATTCTCCAAGGAGGTAGAAAACAGCTACACTGGCTATGGTTTCTAGAATTGGGGTAAGCAAGAGGATAAGCATGATACTGTCAAACACACAGCATCTGTTGTCCCATTTGATCTACCATTCTTGTTTCCTTCCGTCTTTCCTTCTGTTCTTCCTTTGTTCCTTTCTTTCTTCCTACCTATTTTCTTCTTCCTTACTTCCTCTTTTCTCCTTCCTTCCTACCTATTTTCTCCTTCCTTTCTATTTCTTTCCTCCTTCCTTCCTATCAACCTTTATCTTCCTTCCATCCATCCTTCCTTCCTTCCTTCCTTCCTTTCTTCCTTCCTTCGTTCCTTTCTTCCCTTTGATGACTTCATCTGGCTTATACTCTAATAAGAACTTCTTAGGTTGGGGATGTAGCTTAGTAGTAGAATTCTTGCTTAGTTTTTGCAATGTTCTATTTCCAATCCCTACCATTGAAAAGTTCCCAAACTCATTGTTTATAATAACTTTTGTACTTTATCTTCCCCCACAGTTTTAGTGGTTGAAGCAAGGGCCTTATGTGTACTAGGTAAATAGTCTACCTAGCTATACCCCTATCTGCAACATTATTCCTTTAAGTGACAGAATTCAAACCTAAGCAATCCGTCTTCAGAATCCACCAGCCTAACCATGACTCTTTACTGCATTAAGTGTCATTTTGTAAGAAAAAAAAAGTTGATTATAAGCCACAGGCTGGGGACTAGCCTAAATCAAAGGCTTTGTTGTATTATGCAGACAACCCTAAGGGAGTCACACAGGACTGGGGGTTCAGTCTCTGAAAATGAAGCACCTGTATCTCAGACAAAGCTCTATTTGTACATATTTTATTCAAGAATCTTGAAGAAAAGATGACTATTATAGGCATAAATGCTTTCCTTTCCCTCCTAGCCACAAAGCATCTTTTTAAAAAAATGTTTTATTTGGAAATGATTTTAATCTTATACAAATGAATTGAAAAATAGCATAAAGCACATATAGATGGAGATTCTACTGAACACCATCTACAGCTAACATCTTACTCAATCTGCTTGATCATTTATAAACCCTTTCTTTCTCTCTCCCTGCATATGCAAACACATAATTTCTATCTAACATACGCACATATGCATGTATAATGTGTATGCAGTATGAAATATTTATAGCACATATACATAACCATGCATAACTATGTATATGCATAATAGTGTGTTTTTACTAAAGTGTTTGAGAACAAATTTTCTACATGACCAAATGACATCTTAAATGCATGGTATTTATTCACTTAAGAGATCTTGAGAAACAAAATATGAAAGTGAGTATTTTAAAATATGGATCTAAAATATGCCTGCCACATTTTAGTAATAATAATAATAATAATAATAATAATAATAATAATAATAATAATGATAATTCACAGATATTGATACAATGATCAGCATCTCTAATGCTGAAAGGATGATGTTGAACTCCAAGAGTTCAAGTAGCTGTCCCACAGGACAAGCTCATCCTTGCCTTATATTTGACTGACTTCAAAATACATGCTGCTCTCACTAAACCCAGTTGCCTCTCAATAAATATGTGCAAACCCATGAATTTTAAATGAGTTAATAAGCAAACACAATGCAATTGTCAGTAGCCTAACTGACCCGTGTGCCTGAGTATGTGCATGTGTGCTTATATGTGTGGGGGTGGTGTCTGTGTATTTTTTGCTTTCAATTTAGTGTTCCAAACTTGGATATGTTTAATCTTAAATACTGGAAAGAATAGTACAACGTATATCTGTGAGTCACCACTTAGATCCAAAAGCTATTAATATTATATTATTTCTGGTGACATTAATTTAATAATAGTATTTAATATACATGTTATGTGCAATATGCTTGATATTTTCTGATTTTTCACTAGGTTATTTGGGAAGAAATAAAACCTGAGTTTCTCATCTTGTTTTCTTGGACTTATATTCAAGAATGACTGCCAGCTAACAGGTGCTTCTACACCACACAATACTATTATGGTAACAAAAAAGCTATAAGAGCATCTTTGTAAAAAGGAAAAGAATCACAGCAGCTAAATCCTGTCCAGGAAATGTTGCAAGTAGCATGGGAATTTGAATGATGGACATGACATTCAAGTCATCCAATGGTAGGGGCCTAAGACTGGGACCACTTGAGGGAAGATTAACTTTGCCAACTTTGTTTCTGCTCTGAGGATTTGTTAGTTCATTTGTTCTACAACATCAACATGATTATAGATGTTGTATATAATCAGCATCTATTGATTATATACAACATAATATATAATACATTATATATGATTATATATAATTATGTATATTATATATTATACATGATTATATAAATTTATAGTACAATTCCAATCCTTAAGAACCTGAGACTACTGATGAAACACGTCAGTAAATAATGAAAGAAACAGTCCTCTGGTGATCCAACCAGTTGAATCAATCTAAAAGGAATAAACTGATAACATCCAGGAGACAGTGGGCATTTGCAATGATTTTAATAAATACCATATATGTGTATATCAACACTTCATGTAAATTAAAATCATGATTACATATGATATTAGATTTAATGTATTCTTCCTCACCTAATATTCTGTCCACACTTTCTCATGTTATTGAAATTCATTGGATATTTTATTTTTACTGACTGTGTAGTATTTCTTAGTATGAATTTATAATACTGATTTAATTGTTTCCCTTTCATGTAATTTACACCAAATTTGTCAGTGTCATACTCATTTATTCATGAATGTAGCCAATTCCAAATTTGGCTGAAAATTCTTATATTGACAGCCAATGCATCAAATCAACATGTCCTGAGAAGAAGAGAAAGCATGTAAAATTTTTCATATTGAGATGCAATTACTGTAACTGACACATGGAACTTGTATCTCATCTCCCATGATAGCAATGGAAATTGAGGGTCAAACTATGAAAGGCAAATGTCCAAGATTATGCAATTTGTCAATGGAAGAAATGTTATTTACACCAAAGACTGTTGTACAACAATATCCACAGGGTGCCTTGTGTGTGTGTGTGTGTGTGTTTGTGTGTGTGTATGTGTGTGTGTGTGTGTGTGATTTTTGTTCTCACTGAGGAGATTTTAATGGGTAACTTGATTTTATGATTGTTGTGGGAAATTCTACAATGCAGTCTTAGATTTCTTACCCATGATATTTCAGTCGCACTGACTCCCACATGCAGGCAACACATGTATTGGCATATGCACATGCACATGAGAAGGGTGTGAGAATCTCAGGGCTTATCTTTGGAAATGTCAGTGGCTTTGAAGGGAAGCAACCAAAGTCTACTATCTTGTGCTGTCCCTGTTGCTGTTGCCACAGCATGGTAATGTTGAAGCACAGGCAGACCGGCTGCCCAGTGCTGTCTCCTTTGTCCTCATAACTGGACACTGACATGCCAACCTCAATATCCTCTCCCTAAGTGCCCTGTTGGCCTGGAAGTATGATATGATCCCTGATCCCTGATTGCTCTCTGGCTTAGTTCCTCCATTCAAATAGCTCTGTTCATAGGGCAGACTCTCCGATATTCATTACACATGCAAGACACATAGTTCCTTGAGCTGCCTGACTCAAGTGTGCAGTCTATTGGACTTTACATACCTGTGGTCTAAGCTCACCTCTCCTTGCTGGTAATGCAGCTTCTTGAGTTTACACTACTGTTGGGGTGACCTGCTAAAGATAGCTCTATCTACATTTTCACTCCTTCAGTCAAAGACACAAAGGTGTCTTTTTTGCTCTTGGCTGTGTGGAGGAGCTGGTTTACTAATCCAAAAGGAAGGGACAATGGAGATTATTCCTTCTAACATCACTCTCGGAAAAGGGATAAAGGACTTTGTTTTTAAAGTCTGAGACTTTTTTTGTTGTTGTTTTTTCTCTCTCAGACAGGAGACAATTAGTTTCTTTGTGCCTCAAAATTCCAGGGCCTTCTTCTAGGAAATCACATTTTCTTTTGGAGAGAAGAAAATGCTTTTTGGAGGTTAAAGAGAAAAGCAGCTGATTCTCCAGTTATTTCTAACTGTAGAGGGAAGAGTGAAGGTGAGGTGTGAGTATTGTTACAGGCAGGTGGCATGTGAGTTTTAGCACAGTATTATGCCAGTACTGTGGCAGGGAACACTGGTGCAGAGGCCTAAATGCTGTAGCTGGGGTGCTTGGTGCACGGACTTCTAAGCAGAGGAGGTGGCTTTCAAAGAACCTGGCTGACCTGAGGATATAGCTGGAGATGATTCTGTTTGGTTGGGATTAGAAGAGCAGGTTGAAAGAACAGACTAAGAAGGAGCAGTAACACCCATGGGAGCTGTTACCCAGGTCTTCCTTTGTTAGAAATGGATCTTTGTAAAAAATCAGTTTTGGGATTAAGGAAGATACTCTGTTTCTTTGACTATGTAAGGGAGCATGGAAGAATCCCTGAGAGTTTAAAAATGGATTTACTGCCAAACTGGCATTTGGATGCCAAATCAGATTAAACTTAATGGGGAGACTTTAAGCCATGTGAGACTGCACCCAGATGTTGAGGAATACTTTATAGTATTACCCAAATACCTAGAGTTGTCCATCCAGCTTCACACCTTCCACTATGTGAATCAGGTTCCACAGTTTCATAGAAGCAAGTCTAATATTTTCAACCTCGGGATCTCTGAGACTCAGAGCTATACAGAAACCCTTTCCTGACTCAGGTCAGCTTCTTCTTCCATCTCCTTTGTAGGAGATATTTGTTCAAAAGAAATGTGTGCCTGGTTCTGTACACTAATCAAGTTTCATCCAGGTTTTACTATACGTATGTGTCATGTTTCGGCTATTGTATTGCAGGAACACAATTAGTCTTGTGGAATAGTAGCTCCATTGCTGATCCTCAATTTATAAATACCTTTTCCTTGACCATTGGTAGAATACTAGCAGAACTGATGTAAGGAATCATTTGGAAATAGCCTGTTACTCTGTGCTCATGTGGAAATGCCAGGTCCTTTCCTATCTTCTCAACTCAACCTCTTCCACTCTACTCTGTCTTCTAAACCTAGCAGGAATATGTCTTGCTTGGTTATCCTAGGCTTCTTGGGGAGTTGTTGTTGTTCTTTTTCTTCTTCTTCTCCTCTCCCATCCTCCTTCTCCTCACCCTCCTTTTTCTTTGCAGATGGGATATTGTTGTTTTTCCCAGGTGGTCTTAAACTCGTGATCCACCTTCCTTAGCCTCCCAAGTAGCTGGGACTGCAGGCTTGCACCACAGTACCTGGCTGGGGAGTTTCTTTTTATTTTTCATCGTGCATGATTCTTGTAGATAGGATGGAATCATTTTTTCTGGTCCTTTTACCATTTAAGTTTTTATTTCTTATTTTATAACATAACCCCTCATTTATTTCATTGTCCTTCTCCTGTACAATATTTCTCAGTACACATTCCCTCTGACTTGTACACTCTCTGTTTTGGAGCTTAGACATGGAGATGAAATCTGCCTAGATTTATTTCTTTTTTGCTAGGTCTCTGGTTTTCAATTACTTTAGGAGAATAACACCATTCCCAATTCATTTTGTTTGGCCTTATGATCTTTTGGACTTTTGATTTTGACTTCCTGTCTTTGTTCTTGTATGCTACCTGGCTAATGCTTTAGTGGAGGCTAGTATAATTAGTAGCCTCCCTTGTCAGTGGTGCTCGGGGAAATACAATCATATTCTATAAGAAGCATCATGGTATGGTGTTTGAACTCAAGCATTTAAGGACATCTCTCATAGGGAGCTTTTAGCTCCTTGGCATCATCACAACATGGAGAGTTGTTCTCCAAGACTGAAAAGAGGCTGAGTAGAGCCATGATTTTTTACCTTGAGTGTTCCAATTATTGGCAAGATGTGCAGTCTTGTACACCTCTGTTGTACCTTTCAAAATGGTCCAGAGGAAGGAAGTAAAAATCCCAGGGCATATCAAATGATGAAAAAGAAATATACCAAAGAAGATACAGAACTGTCCAGCACAAATCATTGTTACTTCAGGACATCATCACTAACTCATTGTTTAATTAGTATTTATAGAAGGCTACAATCATTCACTGCCTAAAATGTAGATTCAGTCATTCTCAATAGATCCTGGGGCATCTTAGTAGAATACTTCTTCCTGTCAGAATGGACGAATCCAAACCTATCACTCATGCTCAGTATCCCATCCTATACCCTCCCTCGGAGAAGACTTGTTATTGATTACTTTCTCCCTTCTGTATCTTTGACCCTGTTTTTCCTGAGCTCTTTCCTGACAGCATTAAACATGTTACAGCCTCTTACAATATCTTAAAATCTATTATTTGCCAAATAATTTTCATAATCTTTTCTTATAACTAGACCACTGACCAGTGGCCTTCTTAATGAAAAAAAAAACTGCTTGTAACCTCAGAAATATTAACAAATTTAAATGTTAGGATCATAGTGCAATTCTGCAACCAAAGCTCATCTGCTTTTAAAACAAAATTAGGACTACTCCTCATATGCCTCAATAGCCTGTTGCTCCCATCATTCACAGAAGTCCAGACCTCTTCATGCATTTACTACCACCTAAAATCCTCTTACTGTTATTCTCTGTGTACGAGATCTGTTTCAATTCTACAACCTTCCCCTATGTTTCTTTTACTATACCTTCTGGAATTCCTGCTTTATGATTGGCCAATAGCCTGATGTATTTGTCAACTTGGATTGTTATAAAAATACCATAGATTGGGTGGTATGAACAATGCACTTCTATTTCTTACAGTTCTGGAGTCTGTGAATTCCAAGATAAAGGTGCTGATAGATTTTTTTTTTTGTAGTGAGGTCTCTCTTCCTGGTATATCAATGGTGACTTCTCACTGTATCTTCACACAGTAGAGACAAAGTGAGCTCCAATCTCTTCCTCTTCTTACAATTCCACTAGATCCATCATGGAGTCTTACCCTTATGATCCTATCTAAACCCAATTACTTCCCAAAAGACCCATTTGAAAATATTATAACATTAGGGGTTAGGCTTCAACTTAGGAATTTTAGGAGTAGAAAATATTCAGTGTATATCATTATGTTCTGCCCCCCATAACTGGGACTCTTGTATACAAAACTCATTAATTCCATCTAAATAGCCCTCAACTTCTTAATGCTCCAGAATTGACTCTAAAACATAACACTCAAAGTCTTATTGAAATATCAATATCAGACATGGGTAATAATTGAGTTATAATAAAAATCCATCTTTCCAAATGTAAAACTGTGAATCTAGATAAGATACATGATTCCAAATTACAATAGTGAGACACCTAGAGGATAAACATTCCCATTTTAAAAGAGAAATAGGGAATAGGTGTAGACTAGTTTCAAACAAGTCTCAAACTTAGCAAGGCAAATGCCATTACCTCTTAAGACTGGAGAATAATCATCTTTGGTTTTATGTGCTGCCTTCTGGACCCAAGGGCACATTGTTATTTTATTTTATTTTATTTTATTTGTTCATTTTAGATATATATGACAGTAGAATATATTTTAACATATTCTACATACCTGGAATATAACTTCCCATTCTTGTGGTTGTACATGATACAAAATTACACTAGTTGTGTATTCATATTTGAATATAGGAAGGTTATGCCCAATTTATCCTACTGTCTTTCTAATTCCCATCTCCTCTCCTTTCAATTCATTTCCCTTTGTCTAATCGAATGAATTTCTATTTTGGCACAGTGTTCTTATCTTCCGGATCCATGTGGACTGCTGTCTGGACTCTATAGCCCTGCTAAATGAGGGTTGTGTTCCCATGACTTCTGGTGATCATGATCTGGACTATTGAAAGTGGAACCTGTAGGGTTCCCTCTTTTCTGCCACACTTTTAAACCAAGGATTAAGTAGCCCTGGTGATTTTTATTTTCAGGCTCATTGTTCCCATGTTTGAGGAATAGTGTGTCAGTAGCCAGATAGCTTTTCTGGCCTGGTCCTGGGGAACTTAAGAAGTTGACAGCCCTCCTTTGTTTCTTTACATTGTTCCTGCATCCTCACCTCCCCTTTTGCCATTTTTTATTTACTTAGGACCTTTAACAGAAACATGGTGATCTTAATGACACTGATTCCTCTGAAGCCTTCAATTGGAAGCATTGTTCCCTATCATCTGCCACATATTTGAAAGCCAGGTGGTGATGTAGGTGTCTCCTTAATTCTCACCATCATACCAACACTTATAAACCAGTAGCTTATCACCTTCTTTTTCAAGATTTCATGCTCACAGTATCCAATTCCCCATCATGATATGATGAATCCCAGTAAGTGAAACAGATAGCAAATTCACAGGAGGAAAAATCAAATAATGTTTTAAAAAGAGAGTATTTGCAAAAATACATAAAGAGAAGGACATAAAAAGACCAGTAGGAATAGTGGAGAAAACTGGACTAGTTACAGTGATCCCCTCAAGGGAGCACTAGGGGGTAAGTTGACATCAGATACCATAACAAGAGACTCATAGTGTATTGACTGCTTTAAAGTGATCAGTGACCTTTAGCCAAGGAACACAGGTTCATGCCAACTGAGGAGTAAGTATGCAGACACTCTTCCTCCAATCTACTGAGAAGCTTCCTACTGACTGGATCCTGCCAGAAACTACAGAATAAGGGATTCCCTTGAAGTATTCCAGATGGAAGTCTTTGGGTGCCAGAGGATGTACAGAGCTGATTTGAGGGACACATAGACATGATCCAGGACAATCATTCTCTTCTCTCCCTTACTGCTGAAGTTGGCTGATCTCTTGTTCTCTTATTCTGTGAAAGCTTTTTTTGTCATAGCCTTAATCTTGTCCACACCTTGTAAATCCTTCTTAGTAACCTCAGCATCTAAGTATGTGTCCTACCCAATATGCTGGCCTCTTGGTTCTTTGACCATTAGCTCTTCAATGGTCCCTTTTTTCACTCCCCACAAGGCTTACACATCCACAGTCCACCCTGGAACTTGTTACTGAAGGCAGCAATGGCTTCCACCTTTTTTTTCCTAGCAACTCATGGGCTCAAATAATCTTACTGAAAAAATCTTCTTCTTCGTACCATTAATCTTCTAAATAATCTACCTCAATGCATTTTCACTAACAGCCCCTTTTTTTTGCTGAATTTTTTGCTAGCACAATTCAGAACCTAAGGCTGCTTATTATTATTTCTTTCTTGAAGTTCTTATACCTTGTATTCTCCTTCTTTTTTTTAAGGTGATACCTGATTCAGTGATGATTCAACCATCCAGCCACATGTTCTGAGCTTGCATGCAGATAGCTGAACATAGCAAAGGGCACAGCTGAACATAGCAAGGGGTATGTAATGCAGCTAGGCAGGCTGGTTTCACTTTAAGGACATTGTCTAATACTCAAAGGAGCTATCCAGTTTTGCCTGGCCATTAGTGTGGATTTCTCTTATGAGTTGACTTCCTCACTTTTTAAATTAACTGTTTTGTACATTTTTTATTCCCCCTTCCTGTACTTTCATCCCTACTAACATTTCACTTAAACATTGACATGATCAGTTTGAAATTTTTTCAGCCTTTCACTTCCAAATCCAGAAACCTACTTATGGCTAATCTCATGTCTTTCTCTCCAGAAGAAAGTACATAATTTTCATAAAATTTACTGTCTCCACCCCTTCATTTTGCCTTCAGATCCTGTCTCTTTTGGCCTTTTCCTGTCCTTTTATTAAATATCCCTCCTTCAGTTTTGCTTCTCTCTTTTTCAATTGGGACCATGCCTGCATATATTTTCTGCTAGAATCATTCTTCTGACTCCATCCTTCCTTCCAACATCACTTTCTTTCTTGTATTACTTCTTTTGTCTTAGGTTATTATATTCTAGACCTTTATTTTCTCCCACCTTACTGGCAGTTTTTCCAAAGGCTTTTTTTTGGAATCTTCTTCTCTATCCAATCCTCCCCTATTCACTTATGAATTCCAGAACTTTCTTTCTCCTTCAGAGTTCTCATCCACTTTTTAAAATACCAACTATCTGCAATAAATTATTTTACCCCTAAGATTATGCTCTTGCATGAGGATAAGAAGAAACAGAGACAAATGGGAAGTCACATCTATAAGTCTGGCCTTCTGTCAACTTTCTGATATTAAGCCCTTTCCTATCTCCAAAACAGACCTTATGCATCATAATACTTCAATCAATCACCTTCCTAGAAAGAAAAATCTGCAGTCTTCATCAGCTAACTGTTATGGACCAGGGCAAAGACAGGTATCCCCTGCACAGCTCATTCCTCCTATTCTGCAGGCAGTTGGTCATACACTTCCTAGTAATCAGAAAACCACAAAAACAACATCATAAGCCCTCTCCAAACAGATATCAAGTCATCCACTTCCAATTTACATGATCTGGCACAGAAGATTAATTTGATTTGCTACCCTTGATATAGACAACTTTACAAATTTAATAATATTTTTACTAAACAATCTCCCCTAACTCCTTGATTTGGGGATCCCATTAAAATGATAAAACCTCTTTTTAAAGCAAATCATTCCATGAAGCAGTTCTAATATCTGTATCTACAAAACACTCTTATATTTAGTTTTATGATATAATTTTTCTCTGTATCTTTTCCTTCCTGAAGGCTTAAATGCCCAGCTTATTTATAAGAATCCATAGGACTTTCCATCACGTAAGTGGTATTAGTTGAGATATACTAACCTTGCTCATCTTCCCCCAAACATTATAAACAATGAATCTATAAAACCTAAACTATCTCTCTTACTTTGTAGCATTCCTGGGAGAATTGTGATTCTCAAACTTCATGCATAATAAGAGGAGTTGGAAGCAAAAAGTCCAATTGCTAGTTTTCTTTTAGGTTATCAAAAACATTTGTCTAAATGGATTCTAGAAAACAACTTGTTTTTATTTCTCAGCCTGTGATCTTTCCAAACACACAAGAAAACATTCTTGACAGCAATACTACTTCATGAGCTCATCAACTTCAGTACGAAGTCTAGGGACCAATTATGAAACTCTGTTTCATACAGTAAATTCTTGCTTCTGTCCATCTTGATTCAATTCCTCTTCACTCATATCATGGTCATGTTTTAAACATCTTGTTTTTCTAAATTAGATATACCTGGATGGTTTGTATGCTTGATTTTATAATCATTGGCCTCCTGTACTCTAATCTCATTATTTCTGAGAGTAAAAATGTTTGGAAATCCATGTGTTAGGATACTAGGGGCAATAAATCTCCCAGGAATAAATATGGTTTTTATTTTACATCATCTTTCTCTGAAGCCATGCCATGGAGATACCTATTTTCAAGTCTATTTTTCATCTAGTTTAAAATTTGTATTGGCAATATGAAATTTCCTAAAACAATAAAAACATAAACTATTCATGAATATTCTACTTTATATGATGTCTTGTTTAGTAAATTAGAATTTATTTTCATTCACTGTTTTGTTTTGTTTTTTTCCTCAGCCTGCAAAAAAAGAAGTACAGGGCTCACATTTTTCCTATGAGAAACAGTTATGAAAGGTTCATTTGTCAATCATCTTTGGTATGAAAAAAGTTGGGAGATTTCTTTAGAAAGCATATGAAAGGGAAGGTATTAAGAATATGTAGGAAGAAAAGAATGCTCTTAAGAGTACAGTATCATAGGCTGAAATGTAGCTCAGTGGTAGAGGAGGTACTCTGCTTATGCAAGTCCCTGGGTTTGATTCCTACTACTATGGAAATAAAGATTGTGACAATATATTTTATTTTTGTGTGATTTTGGTTCACTTTAATTTTTTTTCTTTTTAAACAATTTAAGATAGTTGTACATATTTATGCAATTTAGTGTTGATAATCAGTACAGATTTACAGTGTGCAATGATCAAATGAGAGTAATTAGCTTTTTATCTACTTACATATGTATAATTTCTTTATAGTCTGAAACTTCAATCTCTTTTAATTCTTCAAAAATATTTTATAGATAGTTATAAACTAGTCTCACTAAATTAATATGATATCTTAGAACTTACCTATCTGTTCTTTGGTATTGGTTTCTGAGGCCCCTCTAGCTCTCCCCACCTTTTCTAACCTCTACTAATATTATTCCATTCTCTTCTCTGAGATCAACATATTTGGGTTCCACATGAAAGAACATGCAGCATTTGTCTCCATATGATTGGATTAGACTTAAGATAATTTCCTTTACTTCTACCCATTTTGCTACAAATGACAAAAATTGATTTCTTTTATGGTCTAATAGTAGTATACATATACCACTGTTTTAGTCAGGTTTTTCATCACTGTCAACTGAGAAGAACAATTATAGAGGAGGAAAAGTTTGTTTTGTCTCAGTCCATAGATGGCTGGCTCTATTGCTTTGAGTCCAAGGTGAGGGAGAACATCATGGTAGAAGAGTGTGGTGAGGGAAGCAGCTTAGGACATGATCACCACAACTCAGGGATAAGGACAAAATAGAAACCTCACAGGCATACCCCTAGAGACTACCTTTTCAATCCACCCTGTACTTGCCTGAAGTTACCACCCAATTAATCCATTCAAATGGATTAATACACTCATTATGTCAAAACCCAATTATTTCACCTCTATACTTTCTTTCACTGTCTCACACATGAGCTTTTAGGGTACACCTCATATTTAAACCAAAATAATCACATTTTCTTTATCTATTATCTGTTGATGGATACTTCATTTGATTCCATACCTTGGCTACTTGTGAATACTGCAGCAATAAACACCAGAGTGTAGAGACATTTTGATTTCTGATTTCAGGTTCTTTGGATGTACAATCAGAAATAGGATAGTTGGATCACATAGTGTTTTCTTAATAACCTCCATACTGGTCTCCATGGTGGCTGTCCTAATTTACAGTCCCAATAACAGTACATGAGAGTTTCTTTTCTTCATAACCTCAACAGTATTTATTTTTATTGTATTGATAATAGACATTTTAAGTGCAGTGAGATGTATCTCATTGCAGTTTTGATTTGCATTTCTTTGATGGTTAGTGATGTTGAACATTTCATCAGAAACTTGTTAGTTGCTTGTATATAGGCCATCTCTTTACTCTGCTGATTATTTTTCATACACAAGATTTTTAGTTTGGTATAATTCCATTTGTTTATTTTTGCTTTTGTTGCCTCTTCTTTGGGGATCTAACAAAAAAATCATTGCCTACATGTCTCAAAGTGTTCTCTTTTAGTGGTCTCATAATTTCCAACATTTAGGTCTTTGATCCATTTTGTGTATGTTTTTGCATATGATGTAGACAGAGGTCTACTTTCAATCTTCTATATATGGATATCCAGTTTTTCAATAATCTCTTATTGAAAGGCTGTCTTTTCTTCAATATGTGTTTTTGGTGCTTTGTTAACAATCCATTGGCTATAGAAAGTGGATTTATTCCTGAGTTTTCTATTCTGCTCCATTCCTCTGTGTGGTTTTGAAGGCAGTACCATGATGTTTCTGTTACTCCAGTCCTCTAATGTGTGTTGAGAACAGGTATTGTGCTGCTTCCAGATTTCCTCTTTTTGCTCAAGATTGCCTGAAATATTTGGGAGGTTTTGTGGTTCCATATACATTTTAGGATACTGCAGCAATAAACAGCAGAGTGCAGATACATTTTGATTGCTTTTTTTTGTTTGTGTGTTTGTTTGCTTGTTTGTAGTTGTTGTTTCTGTGAAAAATGCCATTGGTGTTTTGATGAGAACTGCCATTAAGAAATATTAATTTGGGGCTGGGGATGTGGTTCAAGCGGTAGCATGCTCACCTGGCATGCGTGCTGCACTGGGTTTGATCCTCAGCACCACATAAAAATAAAATAAAGATGTTGTTTCCACTGGAAACTAAAAAATAAATATTAAAATTTCTCTCTCTCTCTTAAAAAAATAAATATTTATTTGTGTTTTTATATGGGTATCATCATTTTTCTTATTGAACTAAATAAATTATACCTTTGAGATTTCACACAGGGAGAAATAATCTTGGATTTTATACAGGTAAAGCTTTGGTATTTAATAACAGAATAAATTTATATATGATTTTGGAAACAAATTAACTGTTTTCATTTTTAAGATATGACAAAAACATTTTAATCTTTTCAATTTAAAAAATACTGAAATAAACAGTTGTTTATGAAATCATGCTTTCTGTGAATTACTTTCTTGACTGAAATTTCAATTTAGAGTAACAAAAATCCAAAAGTAAAGAAAAAGGTCAAGATTATGGTGGAGAAAAATAAGCAAAAAAAAAAAAAAAAAAAGAAAGAAAGAAAGAAAAGAAAAATCCAAGGTGCTTTTAAAATATTCACTTATATATTTATTTATATATGCATTTATTTGTTTGTAAAACTGAGAGTCAAACCCAATACCTCACACATGTGAAGCAAGTTCTCTCTCACTGAGCCAAAACCTCATCCCCCTCTTTTTTTAAAGCATTACATGAGGACAGAAGAAGAGAAATTTCTGTGAGCTTGAAAAATTTTAGTAAAGGTAAATAGCCAATCCTCTTGCTAAAAGTTAGAGAATGAAATTCACATAAAATTGCAAGAAAATGTTTTGATTAATCCAAGGTTATAAGAAGAAAACAAGAAGTATTATAATATTTGAGTTGACAATGAATATGTGCTGGAAAGCTATGGTCAGGAAAGATGGTATAAATGTCTGAGTGTGTCTGTACAAACACACATACACAGTACAAACACACATACACAAATATATACATATATGTATATATAAATGTATATATACATATATATGCATATATATTTATTTATTTATCTATTTATAATTTCTAACCCTATTTCTTAAGAGGTCAAGAAACAATGACCAACATAGCATTAACAAACATTCATAGATCCCAGATTGTGATCTTAGATACAATTTACAATTTTAACAAGGAGATTCTTGGAAAATTGACTGAGTACGGGAAATGCATATAATAACCCTGAAATATTTTGATATTCCACATAACAAGAAAGCTATCAAAGACTATTAGATTCATGTTAAAAGAGTTCAAAAGGCAAATAAAAAGGTTTATGCTGACGAAAGCTGGAAGAACTTGAGCTGTAATGAAGACAAAAATTACATTTTGAAACATACCAAATGCATTTAAATCCATGAAATTCTATTTTCAATATTTTTTCTCTCTCAATCAAAGGAGAGAATATCAATAATTTATCCTCCTAGTCTAGTTAACCTCTGTCCCTGGGTGATTAAATTGTAGATGAGAAAAAGTGTTTCCTAAAAATTATTTCAATTAATAAATGAAAACAAATTAATAGAATTGAAATATCATCATTTTGCAAGCCCCAGTGAATTAAAGGATCTAGGCTTTGACTATCAAAGACTGTTTACATGAATAAAGAATAAAAAGATATAATGTGCCTCTTGATGAACAAATATACCACCACTATAACTTTGCCAAAGGTATTAATCTTGAGTTTAATCCAGCTGGATTAAAAGTAGAGGGACATTTTATCCTGAAGCACAACTATGCCCTCAGCAAATTTCAGACAGTGGAAAGTAACAAGTCAAAAGGTTAGTTTCCTCAAATGAAGTAGTTATAAGAACAGAAAAAATGATTTAAGGAAATTTAAAGATGTCGCTTTTGAGAAATGGAAAGCTTAGACTGCTGTATCTAGGGATAAAAACTAGTTTAAAAATACTATAGGGATAATGCAAGGAAGAGAGCCCTAAAAGCCATGAGGGTTGTTCTTTTGGAAGGAGAGAACTGTGGTTGGTATTGGATAACTTGGGGGCAACTGGAAAGGCTGGATGGAACTTTTGCTTGATTTTTGAAGTATGTCATGGGATCATGAAAGGGAAAAGATCAGAAAAAAAACTCAGCCAATTTGCAAGCAAGAATGAAAAAGAGTTTATCAATTAAGAAACATAAGGATTTAAAACAGAACAGCTTCTCAAATCTAGGATTGAAAGAGGAATTCTTTAAATATAACCTAACTTTATATCTCAAGGGACTAGGAAATAAAGAACAAAGAAAATTAGCATAAAGTGTAAATAATAAGGATCAAAAGAGAAAATAGAGACAAGAAAAACTATAGAAGAAAAATCAACAAAATGAAGAGATGGGTTTTTGAAAATGTAAAGAAAGTAGACAAACATTTAGCCAAACTAAGGGGGGAAAGAAGTCTCAAATAAATAAGATCAGAAATGAATGTCAAAGACTATAATTTAAGGATCAAATAGAGAGTATTGTACAGATAACAAAAATGCTGTCAAAGACCATTAGATTCATGTTAAAAGAGTGCAAAAGCCCATTAAAAAAGGTTTATGCTGACAAAATCTGGAAGAACTTGAGCTGTAATGAAAACAGATAGTATTTTCACAATGATTGTCAAATTTTCTGGAAAGATTAAGATATTTTTTCCTGGTAAAATCTTTCAGTTGGACAAAGTGGGTCAAGGAAAACAGACTACATGTGTGGTTCTTATGACAGTAAGTGATGAACATGAGGTCCTTACATTTATATTAGATATGAGGTGTAAAACAAGAAAACTCAAAACAAAAGAGATTATAAGAGGCCAACATTTATGAGATAATTTTGTCATACACAGAACTACTAGCTTAGAAAAAAGAGACTGTAATTGATCTGTAAAGAACCATGAAAGCTCTCAGAGTTCTACCAGAAAGAAGCTGGCTGAGAAAGCTCCTCAGCCCTCCTTGAGGGCATATTCTCCAGTGCTCTGTCATGTCATCATCATCTTTAACAGTGGAGAAGACAGGACTTCTTAGGGCATTGAAACAAGTGGATAGGAGAGCAGTGATACAAAGAGTCTCTATATTAGGTTCAGACATGGCTCTTGATCCAAAGACTTGGAAACTAGACACAAGTTACCTGCTCTTTATGCCCCCAAAGGACAGTGGGGAAGAGCAAATCAGAACTCTGTTTTATGAAAGAACAAAATATGAGGCACACAAAAGCCACTTAACAACAGCAATTCCAAAGTCCTTCTGAGTATGTCATATGGTCTCATGTTCCTGGATGCGATGTGCTCTCTCCTCTGGGTGGACCTTCATAGGACACTGCTCTTCTTCATAAAACAGAGTTCTGAGGTGCTCTTCCCCACTGTCCTTTGGGAGCATGAAGAGCAGATAACTTGTTTCTATTTTCCAAGTCTTTAGATCAAGAGACATGTCTGAACCTAATGTAGAGACTCTTTGTATTACTGTGGTCCTAGACTTGTATCACTGATCATTTAATGGATAGATGTGCTGGCCTCATCTATCCATCTATCCTCAGCACTATAGGGGAGAGGCTGGGTACACTCTGTGCTGAGAATAGACAGTTTCTGACTATTAGACTTAGAGGTAGTCATGAGATTTTCATAAGTTAATGAAATGTGAGCAGAAGTGGTGTGTGATACTTCTAGCAAGAAAATTTAAAAGTGATTTGTGCTTTTCTAAAGTTACTGGAAATGTTTCAATACTCTGCAAAGATATTTCCTCAATTGAAGACACAAGAAAAGAAATTATTTATAAAAAGATGTTGAAGGACAATATAACATCATGAGCATCTAGGGAGAGTCTCCTAACCCTTTGGGGGCACTAGAAACATGGATTTCTTTAATCTGACCTAAGACTTGAGATAATCTGTCCACCCAATTGATCTGAAGCTTGGTTCAGTCATGCTGTTCTTAGAGAAGTCATTCATCCTTGGCTTTCTGGGGTCTCTCTTATTGTTGCCCCATAGCTCTGGGATATTGTTGCTCAGCCTTTCAGATGCCACTTCTAAACTACCAAGTCCTCCAGGAAAGAGAAAGTGCCATGTATAATGCTAAAGTTTCATCATTCAATGATTCTCAGACTAGCAATTTCTGATTTGTTATTTGTTAAAAGGAAGGCATTTTCAGAGGGACTGTTAGAAGAAATTATATGATCTTTCATTATCATTACCTGAAGTCAAATTTTAATCTTTGTATTTCCAGGCTGTCCTGGAGGCACTTAGTCTATTTTCAGGCCCTAACTACATTTGGTTTCCTTGATGATTATAATATGTTGCATTATTTACTCTGATTAAACTTTTCCAATCTGTTATGTTTTCCCTTTTCACTCTATGTGAAAACTGAGATTTCAAGTGTAGTTTCATCAATCTGACTGAGCCTTGGTGGATTTTATACTTAATTTTATTGTTCTCGGTTCTTGGAAACATCTTCTAATAAGTTAGAATTAAATAGAAAAAAAAGATAATTCACACACAAAAAAGCAAAAGATATATATATATTAAAATGGAAATGGTTGACCTTATTTTAGGAGAATAGGATCACATACCATACAAATAATAAATGTGAAAACTGGAATTGAAAATTCAAATGGTCACTGATAATATTCCAGACAGTACTCAAAATAATGTTTTTCTGAGTAACTTCCTAATTGCATCAATTTTGTCTTAATTTTTGAAAGAGAATAAGGAGTTTCTGGTAATACTTTATTTAGCTGTGCATTACATAAAGAAATTACTATCTGTTACCATACAATTATAGTCTTAATTTTAGTCTAGATTGCACAACACTCCTATAAGCCATTTCAGTTTGTACCTTAAGTCAGTAGTTCAAGGCCAGATGTCCTGATGTCAGAACCTCCAATGACATTGTAAGCATCTAATTGTCTATATTAAATTCTTAATTCACCTACAGCAATTTCTTTTTCCTGAGTCAAACACTGAGTGATGAAGTGATTTTTTTCCTGTGAGTTTACTTTTATGTTTATTTAAAAGCCATGGCAGAAATCCAATCCTTTGCCTGCCAAGTTCAGTACTCTCTTCTTTAGGAATCTTCTCTCTATTTTATCTATGAGGTTGGAAAGAGTGTTGCCATATTCCTATATCCATAACCACTTTTAATTAGCCCAGGACTGGTCAGCTGAATAAAGTGATTCAGTAAAAGCATTTCTCTGGAATTTCTAGACTTGAATCTGGAGAAACAGTCTCAAACCTTCTCTGTTAGTAAAGCTATGAGATAAAAGACCTAGAGGTTTCCAGTGATTGTTTATTTCTTACCCTGTAGAGGAAGCTGTTTTGATAGTATAGAGCTGACATCCCAAGGACAACCGAATAGTGGATAGAAGCCTCTTTTTCTTTCAATCTTGAGGAAGCATTTTGATCTTTTCACATACAGTAGAATCAATAGTTGTGTTTTTATCACTTGTATCCAAGAAAAGTCTTCAATAAGAAAAAAAAAACAGTCTGTGTGAAACTGAAGCAAATGGCTAGTCTGCAGCATTCCAATATGGATGCAAGTGCTCTAGTAAAAGTAGTTTACAGTTATAGCAGTTACTACAGTGAGCAGTCAAGATATGAGTGCTAATACTGCAAATATAAGTTAAAAAGAATAGACATGCATTCCTTGCTGCTTATTCCATTGCATTTTTATTAAAAGATGCTTTATGATTGAAGGTTGGTGAAATTTACTCGGTTATGTTTGTATGGGTAATACATATGGCACAGTAAATTAGATCTGAAGTTACCCTCTTTTCAAATTTTGAAAACAAGATGGATGCAATAAAAAATGCAAACCAAAATTACCAAACTAGGGAAAAAATAAAACAACGTTGGTATTTTCATGCAGCAGAAAGAGAATAAAAACTCCCAGCAGATGTGAAGGCTGAAGCCACACTGAGGCACAGATGATTACAGGCAGCTGGGGTCTGGTTTTTGAGGAGTAACAGGGCTGGGGGCAAAGAGCTGGGATGAGACTTCTTATTTAGTTAAAGGACTCTGAATCACATTTTGTTTTTTACAACCTGGGACCTAAGCAGTTATGAGCCTAGAGAGGAGGAAAGATAAAGACAAGCTTTCATGGCAGACATGATCTTGAAGATTTAATGCATATTATTCTTAGAATCTCTCCATGTTATGAGTGGTTACAGTGTGATAACTTCTTTTGTTCAACTGTGGTCATGGGTCAAGCTTGAAAGAGGTAACTACAAGGTGAGAGAGAATAAGAGAGGAGGGAACAATTTACAAAAACAATAACAAAATTTTCCTATTTACTTCCATGAAGCCCAAATTCCAACTGACATTTAAATTAAATGCTAAGATCTGGCTTCCTAATAAAAGCAGCAATTACAATGTGAGTTCTATTCAATAACTTACATTAAATAACTTACTTCATATAACAATGTTATCAAGCCTTTAGAAAAAAAATAATTGCATCAAATATGAGCACGAAATCATAAACCAAAGTATTATGGTTTGGTTATATTATATCTTCCTTAAACTCATGTGTGAGACAGTACAAGACAGTAAATTTAGAGGTACAGTGATTAGATTATGATAGCTGTACTCTAAACAGTGGATTAATCCATTTGCAGAATTAACTGGATAGGATATGAATAGAGGAATTAGGTCACTAAGGATATGACTTTGGGGTTCATATTTTGTCTCTGATGAGCAGAGTTCTTCCTTTGCTTCCTGTCTTAAACTGGGTAGCCATCTTCCATATAGATCTGCTTCATGTTAGCCTAGAGTAATGGAATTGGCTGACCATGGGCTGAATATCTGAAACCGTGAGCCAAAATAAGCTTTTTCTTCTCTAAGTTGTTCTCACTGGGTCTTTTGGTTACAGTGATGAAAAGTTGACTAAAACACAAAGACAAAAAAGACATCAATATTTCTGTATTACAATTTCCCCCAAAAAAGAGTGAATAGCAGAGAATTGATATCTGAAAAGATAAGTGTGAATTTTCAAATTAAAGATTGAATTCTGAACAGAATGCATGATCAATAAAGATAAATCCATACATAAGCACATCTTAGTGAAAATGGAGATCATCAAAGAGAAAGAGAATAATCTTAAGAATTACCACATGATAGAAACAGATTATGTGCAAAGGAAAGACAGAGGTGAACAGCTTCTTATCAACAACAACACAGGTTAGAAAACAATGGAATCTTATTTTCAAAGTACTTAGAGAAAGAAGTATTGATCTAAATTTTATATTTAACCAAACTGTCACTCCAGTGTGAGACAAAGCAAATACTATGATGATTTTCCAACCATCATCACTCAGGGAAAGTATTATTAGAGAATTCTTTCATCAAGATTAAAAGTGAACTCAAATGCGAGATTTGAGATACAGAACAGAAGGTTGAATACAGTAATTGATTAAATATATCAGAAAGTAAGTACAAGAAACTACTGACTACCTAAGTAATCACAAATTTTTGTTAATTTAAAATTAAAATTCGTAAAATAATAACAAAATCAGGGAGGTGGAGAGCAATTTTCAGCGAGTCATTAAATTGTATTAAAAATTTTGTTGTGGTAAGAAAGTGGAGATAAATACTCATTGATTATAAAATTTGTTAGAAAAGTGTCACACTAAAGATTGAGTTGGCTATCTTCAGTATGCACTTTGAATACATATTTCACTTTGGGCTTCAAGATGATACCCACATTAGAAGGCAGGAGCCCACATTAGAAGATCAGTGATAGACGCAGCTCCTCTGTCTCAGACCTGTCCCAGTTCTGAGACTCATATTCCAATCTCCCTGCAGATCTTGAGGGAATGACACTTCTGCTGTTGCTTCTGCTGGGGTTAACATTGTCCTAATGGCTTATCTACAAGCTGCTGCCTACATCTTTGTAAATAATCTTTTTTTTAATGAATACAATACCTTTATTTCATTTATTTATTTGTATGTTGTTCTGTGGATCGAACCCAGTGCCTCACATGTGTGAGGCATGCCCTCTACAGCTGAGCCACAGCTCCAGCCCCTGTACATATTTTTATTACTAAAATATCTTCAAATTCAGATGTCTAATTTTAGTGTGATATATATATATATATATATATATATATATATATATATATATATATAATTTTTTTTAATTTCAAACTATAGAAATAACAAAAAATGCAACCTATGGCTCTGAAGCCTAGAGCAAAGAGAGAGAGAGAGAGAGAGAGAGAGAGAGAGAGAGAGAGAGAGAGATTGATTCAGCATAGTGCTGGAAAGTTCTAGCCAGAACCACTGGGCAAGAAAAAGAGATGAAAGGCACCTAGACTGGAAAACAAGAAGATGAACTTTCTCTATTTACAGAGACCATAATTTTATTTTTATAAAATTCTAAAGAATCCACAAAAATATTAAAAATTAATCAGTAAAGTTGAAGAATATAAAGTCAACACACAGAAGTCTGGAGAGTTTCTATACATTAATAGGATATTTAAAGAGTTAACAACAAAGCAATCACATTTATAATGGCCACAGAAGAAAATACTTAGAAATAAATTTAAGAAGGCAAAAGTCATCACACTGAAAATCATAAAAGATTGGTGAAAGAAGCTGAAGAAGATAAATAAATTGAAACATATTCTGTATTCATGAATTAGAAAAATTACTAGTGTTAAAATGTTTATACTGATCAAAGTATTTTACAGATTTAAAGAAAACCCTATAAAAATCCTGATAACAGTTTCACAGAAATATTTTTTAAAATTCTAAAATTAGTGCATATTCATAAAATACTAATAATAATGAAAATAATCTTAAAAAAAATAAACAAAGCTGGAGGCATTAAACTACCTGACTTCAAACCATACTATAAAGCTTTAGGCACCCAAATCCCAAATAACATGGTACTGGCACAAAAAAAATGGGTGATGAATTGACCAATAGAACAAAATAGAGAGCTCAGAAATAAACCCAGGGACTTAGAGCCAACTCTTTTTTTTTTTTTTTTTTTTTGGCAAAAGTGGTAAGAACACTTAATGAAACAAGGACAATTTCTGCACTAAGAGGTGTTGGTACACCAGATATCACATGAAGAAGAATACAATTGTATTTGCATCCTTATCTCACAAAAAGATCCACTTAAAATAGGTTATGACCTTAAACATAATAGCTAAAATTATAAAACTGATAGCAGAAAACACAGTGGAAAATCTCCATGAAAATGGTTCAAGCATTGTTTTATATATATATAATCCCCATGGCAAAGGTAATAAAATTTAAAAAATGGAAAAATGGAATTACAACAAACTAAAACTCTCTACAGGTGAGGAAACAATTAACGAAATGAACAGAAAACCTATGGAATGAGAGAAGTTTGTCATTCTCACATCTGTTAATATAAAAATATATCCACATAACTTAATAGCAAGGATCTGAATAGATATTTCTTAAAAGATGAGACATAAGTGGCCAATAGGCATATGAAAAAATGCTCAACATGAGTCATTAGAGAAAATGCATTTTTAAACCACAATGAGATGTCACTTTTATTCTTGATAGTATACCTGTTATGGAGCAGATAACAAATGTTATAGAATACGTGGGGAAAAAATCTTTTGCACATCTTTGGTGTATAATGTAAATTAATATAGCCATTATGCAATCTGATCAAAATCCCAATGGCATTCTTCATAAAAATAGATAAAGCAATCATAAAATTTCTGGAATTATAAGAGACCCAAAATAGCTAAAGCAATCCTTAGTATGAAGACTGAAGCAGGTGGCATCACTATACCAGACATTAAACTATATTATAGAGCAATAGTAACAAAAACAGTATGGTATTGGCACCATAATAGGCTAGTAGAATAATGGTACAGAATAGAGGGCACAGAGACTAACCCACAAAATTACAATTATTTTATATTAGATAAAGGTGCCAAAAACATTCATTGGAGAAAAGATAGCATCTTCAATAAATGGTGCTGGGAAAACTGGAAATCCATATACAACAAAACAAAATTAAATCCCTATCTCTCAACATGCACAAAACTTAACTCAAAATGGATCATGGACATAGGAATTAAACCAGAGACTCTGTGTCTAACAAAAGAAAAAGTAGGCCCTAATCTTCATCATGTGGAATTAGGCTCCAACTTCCTTAGTAAGACTTCTATAGCACAAGAATTAAAACCAAGAATCAAAAAATGGGATGGAATCAAACTAAGAAGTTTTTCTCAGCAAAAGGAACAATCTGTGAAGTTAACAGAGAGTCCACATTCAGGGAGCATATTTTTAATCTTCACACATTGGATAGTGCACTAATCTCTAAGGTATATAAAGAACTCAAAAAGCTAAGCACTGAAAAAACAAATAACCCAATCAACAAATGGGCCAAGGACCTGAGCAGATACCTCTCAGAAGAGGATATACAATCAACCAACAAATATATGAAAAATGCTCATCATCTCTAGCAATCAGAGAAATGCAAATCAAAACTATTCTAAAATATAATCTCCCTCCAGTCAGAATGGCATCTATTATGAAGATAAACAACACAAATAACAATAAGTGTTGGTGAGGATGTGGGGGAAAAGGTACATTCATACATTGCTGGTGGAGCTGCAACTTGGTACATCCAATATGAAAAGCAGTATGGAGATTTCTTGGAAATCTCGGGATGGAGCCAGCATTTGACCCAGTTATCCCTTTCCTTGGACTATACCAAAAGGTCTTTAAACAGTATAATATAGGGACACAGCCACATCAATATTCATACCAGCACAATTCACAATAGCTAAACTGGAGCAAACCTAGATGCTCTTTAGTGGATGAATGAATAACAAAAATGTGGCATATATACACAATAGAATTTTAGTCAGCATTAAAAGAGAATAAAATCGTGTCATTTGCACATAAATGGATGCAGTTGGAGAAGATAATGCTAAGCAAAGTTAGCCAATTCCCCCAAAACAAATGCTGAAAGTTTTATATAATATAAGGTGGCTGACTCAGAGCGGGGTAGGGATGGGGAGCATGGGAGGATTAGATGAATTCTAGGTAGGGAAGAGGGTGGGAGGGAAAGGGAGGGGGCAGAAGATTAGCAAGGGTAGTGAAATGTGATGGACATCATTATCCAAAGTATATGTATGAAGACTCAAATTGGGTGTCAACATACTTTATATATAAATAGATATGAAAAATTGTGGTTTATATGTGTAATAAGAATTGTAATGCCAAAAAATACAACAAAGTACATGCATAAAAGCATGAATTGTTGTAAACATATTCTATATACAAAGAAATGAAAAATTGTACTCTATATGTGTAATAAGAATTGTAATGCATTCCACTGTCATTTATTTTAAAAAAATAAAATCAACAAAACTAAAAAAAATAGAATGAAAAATTTTCAACCAATTACAAAATAAGACTATCAAATGACCCAACAATCTGTTTCTTGGTTATATATCCAGCGGAAATCAAATCAGGATGTCTAAGCATCTGCACTCTTATGTTCACAAAGCCAAGATATGTAATCAATTTATTCTTTATCAAAGTATAAATGAATAAAGAAGATGTGGTATATGTAGACTATAGAAAACTATTAAGCTTTTAGAAAGAAGGCAATCAGGGGTCTGTTTGTGGCTCAGTGATAAAATGCTTGCCTAACATGTGAGGCACTGGGTTCAATCCTCAGCACCATATAAAATTAAGTAAATAAAATAATGGTATTGTGTCCATCTGCACTATGTTTTTAAAAAGAAGTAAATTTATCCTTTATGACAACATAGATGAGGCTGGAAGACACTATACTAAATGTAATAAGCTAGGCAAAAAAAATTATTTCCTGATGTCTCTTATACATGGGATCTAAGAAGTCTGGACTCAGAAGCAGAAAAGAGAATGATTGTTACCAGGAACTGGAAGGTAAGTGTTGGGGGATATTAGTCATTGTGTAGACAATTTTCATAAGAGATAGGGAGAAGGAATAGGTTCAAGAACTCTATTGTGCAACATGGTGACTACAGTTAATAACAACATATTGCATTCTTGACAATTGGCAACAGTACATTTTAAATGATCTCAACACAAAAAATAAGAATGTGAATTATATACAATGATTATTTTGATTTAGTCATTCCATGATGTATACATTCCTGATAAATATGTATGTCTTTTGTCACTTAAAAACAAATAGTTGCAATAAAAGAGAACACAGACATTTTATGAATCTGATGGTAGGCAGAAAAAACATCATACATAGAAGAATAATAAAGACAAACAACCTGATGGAAATATTTCTAAATACATCAGTATTTCAATATATGTGCATATAAGAAATTACATAATCAAAACACCAAATCTGATAAACTAAGATAATCATAATAAAAGCTAATTATATGCAATAAAATACAGTACTATTGCATACAGGATCAATGGACCTGAAATAAAACCATGGAGGGAGGCTGAAAATAAGAGAAATACAGTAAAAATATGAAGTATAAAAGTATCAACTTAACAAATACACCACTGTAGCCATTTTAATATGGAGAAAAAAACACTTCAGGCAAAAACCTTCATAAGGTAAAGTGAGAAGCTCAACAGTTATAAAAGAACAAGTTTCCAGGAAACTGTAAGTCATAAAACTGTGTGTATCTAATTGTAGTTTGTTCTAGTACATGTTGCAGATTCATCTAAAGTGTGTATACTAAGAGGGTAACATACAATTTTCTCAAGTACACATAGACATTTACAGAACACCTGGGGAAACATTCTCTTCAAACTTCAGTTTTCTTTTCAGGAAAAAATAGTATTCATAATATTATTGAAATTTTAAATAATTGATGGATATAAAGCAATTAGTACTGTTTCTAATGCATAGTAGGAATTAGTTATCATCATCTCCATTCCTGTTAAACACAAAATACCTGGCCTACTTGTATATTCTCCTCTTTGAGCAAGATGTTTAAATACGCTCACGTTTAAATATAAATAAAAATCAGAGACCAAATACTTCTTTAAATAGATCCATTCACATGAAGGTGCCTTTTCCTCTAAAATTACTTTGCTTTATTGGTATCATGAAATTCATCTTGCTATGTCAGGCATGATCATCTCCATTCTACCTCCAATGTGAACTCTCTGAGCATGTATCAGATATTTACCAGGTAATTGTATTCAGCAAAAATTCCTTGGAAGGATAATCTATCCTGGACCATGGCTCTTCCTCAGGCTCTGTTTGCTCCTGTTTGTACATCGAAAGCTGATTTTCATGGCCAGCTGTGTTTCAAGAACCAACTATGCCAAGAATGGTTCTTTCTGTCTGAAGACTCAGTTTATTGCATTGGCTTCAGAATACAGATTCCAATATAGGTGCAAGATGCATGAAAAAGGGGCATTTATTGCTGAATGGACATTAAGATACACACAAGGCTTGGGAGGGCTTTTCTTATTTTTTGTTTTTATTGTAGTTTTTAAAATTGAAATGTAAAAAAATGTAAAGAATGCTTACATCACAATTGTTCAATGAATATTCAAAACATGCATATACCTGTGTAAGCAACATGCAAAGATAGGAAATTGAACATTCTAGCACCCTCAGATTCCTTCTCATTAATTCCTCCAAATAAAATACTGTTATGGTTTGGATGTGAGTTATCCCCCAAAAGTGCATGTGTGAGACAATGCAAGAAGGTCAGAGGAGAAATGATTGGGTCATGAAAGTCTTAACCCAATCAGCGAATTAATCTCCTGATATGGATTAACTGAGTGGTGACTGAAGGCATGTAGGGTGTGGCTGTAGGAGGTGGTTATTTGGATTATATATTTGTATCTGGAAAGTGAAGACCTGTCTCTGATTTCTGATCATCACATGAGCTTTTTCCCTCTGATAGCATGATGTCCTGCCTCACTCTGAGCCCTGAGGAATGGTGCCTGGTGTCTTTGGGCTGAGAATTCCCAAACTGGGAACCCCCAAATAAACTTTTCCTCCCCTAAAATTGTTCTGGTCAGATTTTTTAGTTGAAGCAGTAAAAGAGCTGAATAAAACAAATTACCTTCTCTTCTAACGGAATGGATTAGTTCTGCTAGTGTTTGATGTTAGTATAAATGGAATCATATGGTGTGTGCTATTTGTGATTATTTAGTATTCCTTTGAACACTAGTATGTTTGTGAATTTCATCTAAATGTTCACATGAACATACTTGTAGTTTTCCATTGTCATTGCTACTTACTATTCCAGTGTGTGAAGGTAGCAAAAATGTGTTCATTTTTATCTTAATGGCCATCTGGAGAGCTTCTTGTTTTATGCTATCACAAACAGTACTATTATAAATGTTCTTGCATATCTCTTTTGGAGAACACATAAATACATTTCTCTTCAGACTGTGTGTCTATATGGAACATTTGGGTCACAAGTGTACCATGCGCCACTTTAGCTGATACCACCAGACAGTGTTCAAAAGCTGCTACAATCACACTCCCACTTAGTGTATGGATGCTCCAGTTGCTATTTTCTTGATTTTCTGTAGTTTTATTTTCACATTAATACACAATCATTTAAATGTTTTGGGGGATGTGTATATCTCAAAGTCCTTTAAGTGCTAATAATGATTTTGAGCACTTTTTCATTAGTTATTCAGGTATTCTCTGTATGGGATGTCCCTATCCACCTTTAATTCAGAGACCTATACTAAATTAAATTAAAATAAAGTCATATTTTAATATTTTTAGATATTCTACTAAATATTTCTTATGACTTCTATGGGTAATAATTTATTTTCTCAGTGTAAAATATTTATTTTTATTTATTTGTTTTTTAAAAAATATTTATTTCTTAGTTTTAGGTGAACAAAATATTTTATTTTATATTTTTGTGGTGCTAAGGATTGAACCAACTGCCTCGTGCATGCTAGGTGGTCACTACCACTGAATCACAATCCCAGCCCTTTATTTACTTGTTTTTACAAGGGATTGAACTCAGGGATGCTTAACCATTGAGACACATCTCCAGCCCTTTTTTATTTTTCATTTTGAGACAGGGTCTTGCAAAGTTGCTTATTGCCTTGCTAAGTTGCTGAGGCTGGCCTCAAACTTGCAATTCTCCTGCCTCAACCTCCTGAGCAACCTGGATTTCAGGTGTACACCACCATACCCAGCTCTTGTAAAAGTTTTTGTGTAAATTAAACCTCTCTTCATTTTATAAACACATACCTCATTGAAATTCCTCTCATCTATCATAACAGCCTAAATCTTATGAAATGCCAGCAGGTACATAGGGAAACAGAGGAGGAATAAAAATTGTCATAAATTCAAGAAACTTATTTTCTAAATTTGAGTTACTTTTCATTTATAATACATATTCACAATTACCAAAATATATCTAGATAGTACCATGTTTTCTTGATTCTTACTACAGTGGTATTGTTTAGGTCTTTCTTTGAATAATCTACAAATCACATAAAAATAAAAATTAATAAATATTGCATTGGAAATCTAGGGAGCTGAAAGAACAAAGTGCTAAGACAAGAGTGAACATGGCATCACTGGGTATCTCTTTCTTATGGAGAAGGAAACTAGGGTTTGCTGAATATTTGACAGAACAGCTTATATTGCTTGGATTAGCCTGCTAACAAAAATTATAAGAGCTGAAGAAAATCCAAGCCAAAGAAAAATGATAAAGGCGACACTGGAGAACCATTAGAACTGGCACAAATTCGAAGGAATGCATTCTTTAAAAAGTAAGATTAAGATTCACCTTTTTACAACTTTGCACTGAGGACACTTGATAGTTATACCATGCTATGAGTAAATGCAATCCAAACAAAATAGGTTCTCTGCACAGAGGAGATATAAATAGGAGTTCAACAGAGAGCAGCTGCACAGAATCAAAAGCCACATAGGAAAAAACAAAGAATCTGTATACGAATTTGTTGCTAGTCAGGGATGTCATCTGATGTACTCAAATCTAAGATGCAAGAAGATTAGTAAAAGGCATAAACTGGAAGACTAAATATGTAAGCATAGATTTTTGCATCTGCCTAGTGCTGGGAAGCATATGGCTGTTCAAGATCCACAAATTTGGGGTGACTTAAAAAACTCAGACTTTTAGTTATGACATCAGAAGGACAAGGATTAAAATGATCTAATAGTATCTCTGCCTGTCAGAATAAAAACAACTCACAACCTTTCCTTTTTGTTTTTCCAGAAATATAGCAGCACTTAGAATTTCGTCAATTAAAAATTTTTAATTTATCCTGATTTGTTCACAGTGATGACAGAATGCAATTCATTTCATATTTCACATATAGAACACAATTTTTCAAGACAGTCTTGTACACAATGTATTTTCACACCATTCATGTCTTAATAGTTTCACACCATACATATCTTAAGAGTTTCTCCAAAATTTTCTACACAATGTGGAAACTGATTAAAAAAAATGCAAAGCCTGATATATAACAGAAACAATTGAATGAGAACCAAGAAAAATAACAGACTATAAAAAGAGACCCTTGTGTGATTCACTTATTGGAGCTTTCAGATAGGAACTTTAAAATAACTATGATTAATATGTTCAATAGAACAGAGGATAAAAATTTCGATCAGAGGCCTGGAATTCATAAAAAGAGTAAAACTGTTCTATAAATAAAACAAAATAATTGAAATTAAGTTTTCAGTTGATGGGGTTTATAGCAGTATTGAAACCATGGGAAAGGATTTGTGACTTGTTCTTTTTTTCCCCTGAATTACAATTTTAGCTTTTATTTAAGGAAGAATATAACATTTTCACCCTAAACAAAAATACAACAGTAGTAAAATTTGTACATAATAGGTGGTCAATAAATATCAAGTGAGGGGATATGTTAATGTACTCCATAAAAATCCCCCAATTTTGTCAACATAAATACTTCAACAAGTCATACCTTACACATGGTATCTGTGTAACAAATTACTATACAAAATCCAGTATTTAAAAATATAACAACAATCTTTTTGTGCAAAATACATGATAGACTGAAATTTGAGTAAAGAAAAATGTTCTTTCATGCTGTGCTCCAAACCTCTTACTTGGGTACTTCTTTGAAAAAGGAATAGAATCTAATAACACACTTTGTAAGAAACTGAATTCTTCAGAGTTAGACATAGTAAGAGTATCATAACGGGGCTCAATAGGGGTATGTCAGAAAAAACCATACTAAGGCAAGGTGATCAATTTTCTCTCAATAAATAAATGCAATTATTCCCTGCAAAAACCTTCAATGGGCAAGGTGTAGCTACAGTTCATAATATTCAATAAGTACTTAATGAGCACAGACTGTGTAATAGACCAAGAACCAGCAAACTTTTTCTGCAAAGAGCCAAATAGTAAATATTTAGGCTTTTCAGACCATATGGTCTCAATGGTAACTACTCAATTCAGCTGTTGTACCCCAAAACCGCCACAGTCAATATATAAACAAATGAGCATGGCTAGGTTCCAATAAAACTGTCTTTCCTGTAATTATCACATGACACAAAGCATTCTATATTTTTATTTTTTTAAGGTGGACAAAGTACCTTTAGTTTATTTATTTATCTGTTTATTTTTATGTGATACTGAGAATCAAACCCAGTGCCTTGAACATACCAGGCAGGCACTCCAACATTGAGCCACACCCGCAGCTCCAGTGTTCTTTTGATTTTGTTTTTCATTGAAAAATGTAAAAACCAGTCTTAACTTGCAGGCCACATCAAAATAGATAATGGGCTGAATGTGGCCCATGGTTTGCCAACTCCTGAACTGGGAATGTAGTTCAGTGGCAGAGCACTTGCCTAGCATGCATTAGGCCTTGGGTTACTGCATCCACAACCTGCTTTCTAAAACTCAAGACACAAATTTCTTATTCTTCATTTAACATAATCTTGAATATTAAATATTCAGAGTCAAATATCTTCTGCCGCTCTGAGGGGCTCGCTGCACCTCTGGGTCAAGCCCCAGGCCCTGAGGTCTCTGGTGAGAACCGAGCAGCAAGTCTGTGCCGCCAGTGATTCCGGGAGCGTCTCGCCGCCCTCCAATGCCCCGCCTAGGGAATGCGCCCTGGAATGGCGCGGAGCTGCGCGGCCTGGTGGCTGGGAGCTCAGCCTGCGGCGGTCCTGCAGTCAGCCACAGAGCATGGCAGGTTCTAGCCCCTTCAGAGGCATGGGCGCCTTTGCTCAGCCTCGCGCGCAGCACAGCCAGAAGGTGAGCGCAAGGGGGTTGGGAACTGGGGTGGGTGGGTGGGGGAGGCATGGGGTGGGTAGGGGGCGGAGGCAAGGGGGTGGGGGGCGGAGGCAAGGGGGTGGGGGCGGAGGCACGGGGGTGGGGGGCGGAGGCACGGGGGTGGGGGGCGGAGGCGGCGGCAGGGCTGCGCCTCAGGCTCCAGGCCCCTTGCTCCCTGCGCTTTCAGTTTGCTCTGCCTGGCGAGCGGCTCGCGCAAGGCGGCTGTGCCAGCGGGCCGGCTGAAACAGTGTGCTTAGCAACCCGCACTGGGACGCGGATTTTCTAGCGCCTCAGCAGCGCTGGGGGCGTCGCACCCTTGCAGGTCGCCCGCAGACCCGCCCGCTCCTGGCCGGGTTGGGGAGGATTTGTGATTTGGAAGACAAGTCTGAAGAAAATTTCCATACTGACACACAGAAAGAAGATAGGATGCAACACACACACACACACACACACACAAAAAAAAAAAAAAAAAATTAAAATGAATGTGGGAGGTTGCAAAAAAAAATTCTAATCAGAGTTTCAGATTAAAAGGAGAAAAAAAATGATGAACCAGAAGAATTATTAAAAAGAACTTCTGGAGAATTTTCTAAATATGTTGATACATCAACATGGGTTCATGATAGCCGAAGCAAAATAAATACAAATTCACTTTTAATCATATTCTATTTAAACTGCAGAAAATAAAAAAAAAATGAAAAAAATATAAAATCCGTCCCAGTAAATAAGACACATCACCATTAGGTGAACAGCAATAAGAATATTGCTGACTTGACTAAGAGACTATGGAAGATAATACAATAGTAGTGACATATTTAAAGTAATGAAAGAAAGAAAAATTCAACCTAGAATTCTATATCTTGCCAAAATATCCGTAAAAAAATGAATGTAAACATTTTAGACCAACAAAATAAAAGCAAAACAAAAAAGCCAAACCTTAGAGAATGCTGCAGAAAAGAAAATAGAGCAGTCCAAAAGACCAATCTAAATAAATATGAATTATAGTACATTGCATAGGTTAAAATGTATGTAAAGATAAACTGTGTTAAGATTATTGCAAAGAACAACTAAAATAGATTTGAACTATTATAAATTTCTTGCATTATAAGGGAAGTGTCTAATCACTTAAAATCAAAATTGAATATCTAAAACATTTAAAAATGTGTTTTAACAGGATCTGTGATTATAACATTGATCAGCTATAAAGAAGTTTAAACTTTTGCAAACACACAGAGACAGAATTATGTTTCATGAAGTGGCAAAAGAAATTATTTTTTTTTCATAATTTTATACATTTTGTTAAAAAAATTATGAGGCAGACACCCAAGGAGATATTTCACAAAACAAATTAGTATCTCAAATTAAGCCACCAAAGGATTGCTGGGAATGTACAAGATGCCCTTAACAATGGCAAAGATCAATTGATTCACAATTGAACAATTTCGAGTTTTTGAAGTTTCAGATAAATGTGCATGATATAAAACATTACACAATTAACATTTTGTAAGACAAAATCACCTTAATACTTTAAAAAATTAATTGACATAATGTGATTTAAAATGTTCTTTTAAAATAAATAAAATATTCTTTTATGGTATGCCACACAAGTTTTATCTTTTTAAAAAATCATTTTTACCAGTGTTTTATAAATTATATTTATCTCTATTTTTAAAAATTAACTTTTGTTTTATTGACTGTACCTATTATTGGTGTATTTTCAATTTCCATTGATTATTCTCTTATCTCCATCAATCTTTCTTTGGCTTTGATCTATGTTGTTCTTTTGACTTTCTGAGAAAGAATAAATTACTGATTTTCAACCTTTTGATTTTCCCAATATATGTGTTATGGAACAAATCTCCTTTTAAAGACTACTTTGGCTATATCTCACAAATTTTGATGTAATGTTTTTTATTTGGTTAAAACTGTTCTAATTTATTTTGTGCTTCACTCTTTGACCCATTGGTCTTTAATGTGTATAGCAGTTAACAGTCAAACATATGGGGATTCCCCATTTATCTTCCAGTGTTGATTTCTAGCTTAATTCCAATGTGGTCAGTGTGAAAGAAATCCTTATATGATTGAGTATGTGGATATACATTGAGAGTGAATTTTTGGCCCAGAATATATTTTATTTTGGTACACATTACATGAACACTGGAGGAAATAGTATATTACTCAATGGCTGGGTGAAGATATCTCTGCAAATCAATTAGTTTCAGTCCTTTAATATTGTCACAAAATATATTATATCAACACTGTGCAACAGAATTATAATATAAGCTACATGTGAAATTTTAAAGTATAAGTGGCAATATTTAAAAAGATAAGACTGAAAAATGAATTGATTGAAAATTTAGGCTCCCCAAAACAGTATGCAACAGTTACATTTTTCTCTACATTCTTACCAGCACTAGCATTTTCTCTTTTGTTTGAGTGGTACTTTGTATTTTTAATTTGGATTTTCCTGATAAGTAATCACATTTGTCACTTTTTCATATGCTTTTTTTCCCATTTGCATATATTTTGTGAGGTATCTTTTCAAGTTCTCTCATTTTTTTAAATTAGGTTTTCTTTCTTTTTAATGGATATATTAGAGGACTTAATGTTTTGGATGTGCAAGTTTTGTTGTTTGTATTGCAAATACTTCTTTCCAGTCTGTGACTTGCCTTTTCAATTTCAAAGGGTATATTTTGATTATCAAAAGCTTTTAAATTTTAATAAAGTATCATCTTTCAATCATTAATTCTGTTGAATTAGGTTAAACATCAAAAGTGATCTGAACTGGTACTATTCTTTGTGTAAAAGCTTATTTTTAAATAGAATTATTTATCAAATGTGTTTAACACATTAAAATGTACATATTTATGGAGTACCATGTGGTGAATAGTTAAATGTATATCTTGTGTAAATATAGATTAAATTTATTTAACATTTATAAAGTGCTTCAGATTTTTCTTTCTTCTTTTGTAAGTTTTGTTGTGCTTTTCAAGGGGTGTTTCTATGTTTCCAAAGTTCTAGGCTGGTTCATAATCTTCATCTGTTTCCTATACTCAGAGAACTAGTGGCTTAAAGACTAAGAGCATGAGTGAAACCATTTGTGTCAGGACAACTTCCTAGCTGGACTTTTGTGGCTGCATCATTCAATCTCCTTAAAATTCTTAAAGTATAAAATTGCCTTTCATTTCATAGATTTATTGAGAAGTAGCACAACTTATACTCTGCACAGTTACCAAAATGTGCCCAATGCCCAGTGAATATTAACTATTGCCAACTAATATGACAATATGTACTTGGAGGATAGCGGGATGAAGGTGAGGATATTCACTAAGTGAAGCCAAGATTTCAGTTCAGGGGCCTCACATGTTGGGTTAGGGGTATCTCTCATGGATTTCACACATGACACAGACCATGACCCTCTGTTAAAAATAAGGTCACAATCAGAGCTTATCTCTAATAAAGGCTAGAATTTCTCATTTGAAAATGTTCATTAGCAAAGCCTTCTTGGGGCTAACTTTGTAATTTCTTTTGAAACCATTTTATTGGGGAAGGGGCATACTATTAGGGATCAAACTCTAGAATTTCTGCATGCTAGGCAAGCAGTCTACCACTGAGCTACATCTCCAGCCTTTTTAATTTCATTTTGAGACAAGGTCTCACTAGTTTTATGTTATACTATGTAAAATGTGTCCCAGAGCAGTACTTACTAGCTGTGTACCACAAAAAAGTGTACTTACTGGCTGTGTACCATAGAGGACAAGTAACTTAGTTTCCCTTTGCCTTAATTTCCCCATTTGTATAACAGGGATTATAAGAGAACTGAATTCCTAAGGTTGAGGGGAAATCCTTAGCATAAATTAAGGCTCACTAAATCTACCTGTCCCCAACATCATGGTTGTCCGTGTTGTCATTTGCATCTTGTGGTAGTAATGTCTCACCTTGCAATTGCTCTCCTCTGTGCCCCAATAGTCTGATCCTCAAGGTTGTGTTGCCTGAGCTCCCCTGTCCTGTCTTCTTTTTCGGGTTGGACAAGAAAACTGAGGAACAGAGGGCAAAAGTAGAAAAATCAGGGTATTTTTTTCTCCTTGTCCTCTCTGGCGCTTCACTTTGGGTATGATTCATTCAGTTCATAATGTCAGCCTCTTCCTACTGCTCTGGCTCTTTCTGGTCCTCTTCAACAGAATAGTGGTAATGTTTCCACTGGTGCTGGTGTCTGGGGAATCTTATCACTTGTTACTTTCTTGAATGTTGCCCATGTTACAATAAGTGATTTTTTTAAATCAATTCTCATTGATTAAACTCTTCTAAATGGAACTGACCTCTTACAGAGAGTTTTATGAAAATAAAGATACCTCTGCAGATTCAGCTGAATCTGTGGAAAATGAGCACAATTCATCAGTTTCCATCTTCATACCTGTTCAATTACATGCCTTCTAACCTGAGTCTGTCGGCTTTGATCCAGTTTGTGTGTGTATCACTTCCCTGAAGATGGGTCTCCTTGGTCTCACAGTGCTCCTAGTCTAATGGGTAGAGAGGCAGGATGGCCAAGCATCCAGTGCTCTTTGCAAAATAGGAAAAGCATACACTCTGTACTGTCCAATTAAGAAAATGCATTATCTCTGGAGGATAAATGAGAAAAAGGCACCTGCTGGGGTGAAGAAATTAGAAAAACATATCCTTCATAGTCTAGCCTAGCCAGAGCCCTGGCTTGGAAAATGGGAAGTGGGCATTTCAGTCCTCAATAGGGCCCCTTGAGTCAGCTGCTGCCTTTGAAATTTCATGTTCAGGAATCAAAAGGCAATGTTTTGCTGCAAATAGTGGTCTTATTTCCCATATTGAAGAAAATAAAATGGAAATCTTATGGATTTTCAAATTATAATTTTACTTTTTTCTCCCCAATTCTACTTAATATTTTGGTTCATGCTGCTGCTAATTTGATAAATATTATATAAATTCTGTCACAAAAGTATGTTAAGTAACTTTAAATCCAACATAATATCTTGCTCTGCATTGAGCGCCATGACTTCCCATCATCCACAACCTGGATGTATTTTAAAATACTGGCTTAATTGAATAATGTCAGACTCAATTTACTAATGGAGTTTTAAAAGATACATCCAAACAAACACTTGAGAATACCTATATACATCCTTGCTTATTTTAAATGGTAAAGAGAAGCACAAATATGCTAATTTGTTTCACAGTTTTACAAATATTATGTATTGATTAAAGAAAATGTTGTATTAAGGTTAAAATATATTTTTAGTGAATTTTTCTTTCAGGTTTTTACACACAATACATTTGTTGAATATAATCAAAAATATTATTATGGGTATGCCCAAATAGTTATTTAAGCATTTCTATTTTCACATTTATTTAGAATTTTAAAACTAAGCTAATACTCAGTAGCTGTTATGCTGAGACATTATACATATGTGTACATTCTTTTATTTATTTAATTCAAACAAGTAATAAAGTAAAAGCATATTATTTTCTGGACACCAATAATGTATTATCACAAATCAATGTTTTAATTACAACATTTTAAATATTTTTGCATTTTCATAGGCAGCAATTTAATTACGTACACTTAAATCTAAAGTATTATATATGTTCATGAGGATGTCTATTGACATGAAACAGGAATTTTTTTTCTCATAATAATCAAAGTGTAAATTTAGCTGGAAATTAAAGAGTCAGGACATGAATAATCACATATGTTTATATTAAGGTGTTATATTGAGCAAATTAAATCACCATAATTTTTGAACTCTGGAAACATATAGTACAAAACTTGTGCTATTTATTCTTTGGTATAAACTCTTTTAGAGTTGGCTTTTTTGTTTTTGCATTTTTTGTAACCTGTTAGAATATATGACACAGTTTTTAGACTGAAACTTTCACATTAATTTTGATAAATTTCTTTATAAATGTCATTTTAGGACAGAAAATTTCAATTTACAAGTCAAGAAATTATATGAGTTGAATTTAGTTTTACAAACCTCTTTTTTTGAGGAAATAAAGTAAAACTAAATCATTTTTAGTCAATTCAAAATGCATTGTGCCATAGATTCATCTTAATTTTCTCCAAAAAGTAGCTTTCTGGAAGCCCAGGCTGTAGTACAATAGGAATGGTTAAATGTGAGGTAAAATATGTCTACTGGATGGATGTTCTCATTAGCATTCCGGATTTTTAGGTATCAAGGAAACCATCACCAACTCAAAGCAAATTCTTTATCAGCAATGTGTCAGGCACCTGTAATTGCTTAGAACTGCAGCAGAGAAAACACTGTATGTATATCTGGAATTAGTTGGAAAAACTGAATCCACTTTAAGTTTTCTGGTGTGAGTGTTTTAACATTGGAATTAGGTATTTATACTTGTTAGAAAAGTTTGCAAGTCAAAGTCAAGGGAACTATCATCTGTTATCTCAGAATGAAGCCCTAAAAAAAGTGATGCTGTCAGAAAGTTGGTTGGGGAGCAGCTAGGATTCTTAGGAATTTCAGGCTACATCAACAAAATAAAGGCTATCAAGGAATACAGTGTAAATCCCATGAATGACCTGCAGCCATCCTCAGAGAATGGTAGCCTCTTCTCTTCTGCCATCCAAGTCCTATTTGAGGGCATTTTAGAGCTAATCTTCAACCACACATATAAATATTGTGGTTTTTTTTTTTTTTTTTTGCTTTTTCAGGTGAGTATAGAACAGGGTGTTGGTGGTGTTGAGCTGAGAAAGTTCATCATACAGAGGAATGTTCCTCTTCTATTTAAGTGCACATTCAATAATGTTGTGCTTACAACACAGATATACAAATTTTACAAAACAGTATCCAGAGAAAATAATACTTTGTATTATGGAATATATGAATCTTTCCTGAAATTGAAGAATTCAGTGGATAAACTTCTCCAATAACATAAAATGATAGATCCAAAGTTGTCCTCTTTCAATAGTCACAGAAATGAAGGAACCAGACTCTATGCACAGAAAACAGTCTCATCTTAGAACATTTCAAATCACAGACAGTAATGACTTCCAATTGGGGGCACATTTCTCTAGGATAAACTATAACAAAAATTTGGACTAGTAGAGAAAAAGAGTGTAGTTTGAGGTAGTCTGTGCCAAAATGTTTTTTTCACATTGAAATTTCAATCGCTTTAAAGAAGTTGTTACACATTTATTAATAAGAGACACAGGATATAAAGGTGGAGAGACATTGATACAATGAGTTATGCTGCTTAACACCTCAAATTGCTTAGGACCAGACCTACTTGTGAATGGTTAACTCCCATCTGCCCTAGAAGATGCAAAGAAGGCATCCCTGGATTCTTGCTGGTCAGGCAGGGAGTTGGGGGCTTTACTGTCAGTTGCTGCAGTATGGGCTAAGATAACATTCATTTCAGTGAGAAATAAGGCCTTGTGGTGGGGTGCCAAGAGAAGCTCATATTTTGGAGGACTCAAGGGACTTCATATGCTTTTGCCTGTGTCTCTTGGCAGGTTCACTTTTCTAGACTCATACTCTCAGAACACAGTATGGACAAAGAGTGGTATTTTTCTTACATTATTTTGAGTATTGTGGGGGTCAAAATAGGTGCTAATTAATGTTTAGGTATCAAGCAAACCATCACCAACTCAAAGCAAATTCTTATCAGCAATGTGTTAGATACCTATGATGGCTTAGAGCTGCAGCAGAGAAAGCACTGCATGTATATCTGGAATTAGTTGGAAAACCTGAATCCTTCAACAATAGAGAAGAAATAATTGTGCAAACAAAGCTTTCTTCTTTTAAAAAAAGGTTTGCAGCATGAATAGGTCTGAGGTCTTTGTGTTTATATTGGTCTTTTTCTTTGTTGGGTCATTTCAGGACCAACTCTCTCAATCACTTTCCTCTGTTGTCTCCTTCTGGTAATCAAAGCTTTATCACCAAGGTCATAAAGTCTACACAGTCATGGGTTACATCTGATGGGCAGGGAACAGGTCAGAGGAGGAGACAGGAGAAGGAAGATCTGGTATCAGATGTTTGCCTAGTGGTGAACATAAGCATGTGCTTGCTAAAGGCAGCAAAAATATAAGTACATGTCCCAGTGGATGGAAAGGAGAATGGTAGACAGAATAAAGCCATGGATAATAAATTATGGACTTGTGCTCTTTATCATTTAAACATAAATAATTCCAGTATGTGTGATTTTATTAATTAAAGTCTGGTCTATAAATGAGAAAAGAAGATAAACTGCTGTGACAAAGTCACACAAAAACACAAGGATCTGCTCTGGTCTGAATCCTTGTATCCCCCCCAAATTCTTATATTGAAACAGAATGCTCAATTTGATAGTAGTGAGAGGCAGCCCCTTTAAGAGGGTGGTTGAATCATAAGAGTAGAGCCCTCATGGATGGGATCAGTGCCTTTTATAAATAGGCCCAAGGGAGCTCCTTGTTCTTTTTTATCATGTTAGGGCTCAGCAAGAAGGCAGTGCTATGAGAAAACAGGCCCTCACCAGACACCAGGCTTTATGACCCATGGACCTTGGACTACTTGACCTCTACAACTGTGAGAAATAAATTTTTGTCATTTTTGAGTTATCCTGTTTACAGTATTTTGTTAGAGCAGTGCAGAGGAACCAGGATAGGTTCATAGAAGATTAAAGTTTATTACTTTTCATCTAACAGTGTGGAGGCAGGTAGGTAGTTCAGGATGGTGGGGGTGGCTCTGTCTAAGGTTCCAGGTTTTTTCTATCTTGCACTTCACTGTTCTTGGTGTGTGATCCTTTCCTTGCTGTCAAAGCTGCTCACACCATTATTTTGCTATTTACAGGAAGAAGAGAAGAAAGAAATGGAAGGCTAACAACTTCCTTTGAAGAATGTGATAAGGAAGTTGAACATGTCACTTCTTCTCACATATCACTGGTCAGAATCTAGTCATATAACCAGACTTAATTATAATGGGGACTGGAAACTATGTTCTCCATCTAGACATGCACATGTCCTTTCAAAAGTGTGGTGGGCTAAGGTTTTATTATTAAAATAAGAGAAACAGTGAAACAGAAGAATAAAAATTAGAAGCAAATTTTAAAAACATGGTAAAATAATTTTATAGGTTTTTGTTGAACAAATCTTATGAATGTCCCATATTCTATATTAAAATATAATGTATGTGACACGATTGGGGCAGTGGCATGCCTGGTAATGCCAGATATTTGTGAAGCTGAAGTGGGAGGATTTCAAGTTCAAAGCCAATCTCTGCAACTTAGTGAGATCCTGTCTCAAAATAAAAATGGCTGGGAGTGTGGCTCAGTGGTAAAGTGCACCTGGGTGCAATCCCTTGTATAAAATATTACCATATCATGAACTTCTGTGCATTTTACTTACTTTTAGGTTTGTATATGATGATACACTAAATCCATGATAAACTAAAGGGAAGCTAAAGTTTTAAATGAATTTGATTATTAGCATTGGGTTTATTTTACTTTAGTCTTATAAAAACAGTCAATGTTTTTAACCAATGTTCTACAAATTCTATTGTAAATTCTTACAAGCTTTCTTTATTTTTATTAACATGTGTTTTAAAACTTGCCTTTGTCTTTTATTAGTTTTTATTTTATCATCTATTATTGATTTCAATGTAGCACAGCTAAGGGCAAGCAAACCTTTTAATATCTTGCAAAATAAAACTTAAATAATGGTCAGGAACTCCTGTAAACATAATATTTTTGGATCATAGTCTCCCACCAATAAGTAGTGAAAGAATTCATGGCTTTCTGGAAGTCATTCTTCATTTTTATAGGGAACAAATTCACTCTCATAGTATAGAGAAGAGTGGGGGATTTGGAGTTCAACAAGAGATAGCTAGAGAAGTACTCTTTATATAGACTTAGCATATAAAAATATTAAATAATCATGGAACATCTCCTCAAATATTACTGTGCTTTTAAAATATTCTGGGGAACTCAGCAAACTTATAGACTCTAGTGAGTTTGGAAAACATTCGTAGAGAGTTTTGTTTATGAAAATGATGATGAACAGTATTTTTTTTATTCAACAGTTTCTTTTGCATTTATCCAGTGATGATATATTTGGAAATTCTGGAAACCCCTAAAGAACACCAGAGTGTTACAGAGGCAATACATGAAATCTGTCAATGATTTGCATAAATAAAATCATTTCCTATTATTTGACAATGCTATCTCACTTATTTTCTTTCAAAAAAGAAATCTACTCTTCATGTTAATTTCAAGCATGCTTCTTCCTATTAAAACATTTGAAATTTAATTAATTTAATTTTAATTAAATTCCCTCCTTTTATTCCAAAGCTTTATACTGCAATTAATCTTAGTAATTTATTCTATAAATTTAATATAATTTTTTTGACACCTAGAGGCCATCACTATTTAGCTTTCTCACTTTTTAATAAAACTTGTTTTAAATTCTTCTATTTTAACCAAAAATTAACTGGTTTCCCCCCAAAGTACAGGGTATTTGATGCAAATTATAATGTCTGGAAATATCTTTTATTTATTGGAAAACTCAAAGAGTTGGGAAATTGTTTATTACATTTTTATTTTATGGTGACTTGTAATTGAAAAATTTATTTTAAAAGCCAGCCTCTTCCATCATTGCATAAGTTGATTATATTTATATAATCTACATAAATTTAAATATTCTTTTATTGCTTATAAGATAGTTTGATTATATCATGCAGTTAAGACAGTAGATTTATTTTTTTAAACATTAACCTAGAGCTTCTAATGTATGTTTTAAAATTAGAGTTTAAATTATTGTGTCAATTTTCCTATTAAAATAAAATTAAGGTAGTGCAACTTTAACTCATTCACCTAAATGAGTGAGAGTGATCAATTTTACTTCTCCAAAATCCTCTACTGATTTTTATTAATTTTAAGTAATAGAAACACTGAAGTTCGTTATTGTATATTGCTTTTTTCCCCTAAATAAAATAAACCAACAGCTCTGTTCCAAATACTTTGGTTTCTGAGTAAGTGGAAGCTGGGTAATATAGTGATGAAAGTAGCAAATGTGTCCATTTAGTTGGACAGGACTGTGGTGTGGGTGATATGTGCAGATGAGGAGTAAACAAAGGTGAGCATAATGTTCAATCAAAGGGTGCAGAAATAAACAGCTTAATAGGATGTTATTGAATCAGGTTTTTTTTTTTTTTTTTTTTTTACAAAATATATTTCAAGATATTGGGTTGTTGGGTTGTCTTTAGAAAAGGTGTAAACTTTCTCATGTGCATATACATGACCCTTCCTACAAAAAAGTAGTTTGTATCTCGATTTTAGTGACTGTACTTTTGATTGGCTGTTTATACAAATGCATATTTGTCATATTTTTCAAACAGCACTTTAAGTAGGATTCACATAACAAGAGTTCAAGTAACTTGGGTTTTCCTTAATGTTTGAGTTGTTTTACACACTCCTTTTGAAAATGAAAAAGTGGAGGTAATTTTGGCAGTGTGGAAAGTTATAAAACTGTCTTCCCTACCCCATGCATTTTCTAAGGTTTACTCATTATAATTGTTGATCTTCTTTTTCTGAATCCACCTTTAACAGAAAGCTGTTAGACTGGCTTCAATAGCAAGCAGCAGGCCCAATGGAGGCTGGAAGAGTAGGGAGAGAGTCATGTATGGGCTGAGGCTGGGGCTGGGACCAAGTCCGGCTGGTGGGAAGCCTTCAGGAGTCCCCAGGCTGAGACTTCAGTGACAGTGCTCTCCTGGGACTGGTTGAAGTGCGTAACTGTTGATGGGTCTGAGAGCATGTGGCTACATAGTGTAAAGCCTGTCTTCAACTCCTTCTCCTCCATCTAATACCTTCCAAGGCTGGAGGAAGAATACACAGGGGAGATTTTCATCAAGCTCATGGTGGATGGAAACTGGAAGAGTGAGAGGAAGGAGGAAGGGTATTTGTGGAGCTCTCTACTTACTAAGAGACTGACCTGGGGAGAGGGCACCTATATTTGCATCTTTTCTCTCTAGTGATTGAGAACTGCAGGTTCAATCCGATCCCACTGAGCACTGGTGATTGATTATACACACACACACACACACACACACACACACACACACACAAGTCATGGGAGAAGGGAGACTCTGTCTTCAGCTGTCAGACCCAGTCCTGGAGGTGGTATTGATGTGTTAGTGTGTGTGGTGGTTATTTTTTTTCTTTTTCCTTTTCTTTTCTTCCTTTTCTTCACTCCCCCACCCCACCTCTCCTAGAGGCTACACAATGGCAATCTTCTCTCAGTAAGATGAATCCTGCTTTGCTTTCTGTAGATCCACCCATCCTCATAATGTTCAAGTTAAAGGCTATGGTTTACCATTTGGGGCCCTTTTGTGTATTACTGCTCTCTCTGATTAGTGTTTGTAGTAAGCCATTGTTGTAAATTGTGGCCGCCATTAGAAGATGGCGCCGGCTTCCACTGTGGCCTGTGATAAATCAAATTCCTTTGTGGAGAGTTGGCACGATATCTCTTGCCACCCTATAAGAAAGATCCACGCGGCGGCTTAAGATTGGTACGTGGGGGGCTTTATTAGGCTGTGCTTGGGCCCTCGGAGAGGGAGAAAGAAGAAAGAAAGGGAGTCACTAAAAGAGACTTAAATCAAGGCCTGAATAAACTGCTGAAAGAAGATTCCTGAGTTGCGTCTTCCTTGCGGGCAAGGGGTCGCGACAAGTGGTGCCGAGAGACCCGGGAACCAGAACTTTCAGCAGTCAGGGGTGGTGCACCGGTTAGTCCCAGGTAAGGCGGGACCTGCTATTAAAGCAGAGATTAGTCCCAGGTTAATTGGGACCTGCTATTAAAGCAGAAATTAGTCCCAGGTTAATTGGGACCTGCTATTAAAGCAGAGATTAGTCCCAGGTTAATTGGGACCCCGGTTAAAGCGGAGATTAGTCCTAGGTAATTTAGGACCCGCTGTCAAGGCGGCAGCTCCTCTGTAAAGCCAGAGAGAGCATTAAATCTTATTGCAGCTGCACTGTGTACTTTTGCTCTTACTTTCACTTTTGTTTGTTGTGTGTCTTTTGTTGTGTCATGGGTGCGGTATCTTCAAGTCCGCTTCTCCTGGCCCTAGATAACCTGTTACATTCCAAGAGCCTAGAAGTGAAACGTAGTACTTTACAGAGATTTTTACAGAAGACAGATATTGCTGCATCGTGGTTTCCGTTCTGGGGCAGCTTTACTCTGCCTAGCTGGGATAAGTTAGGCACAGACCTTGACTTTGCTTCTGAGCAGGGCATATTAGAGGGTGGGGTGATACCCCTTTGGAAGATGATTCGTAGTTGCCTCACAGATAGCAGATGTCAGGAAGCACTTACTAAAGGACAAGAAGTTTTAAAGCAATTACATGAAGAAAGATCAGAAATGGCAGGCAGTGAGGTATTTCAGGAGGGTGGGAGTGTGCGGAGCGAGAAACAGGGGAGGAAACAATTATCTCCGGCAGGCAGTGACGTATTTCAGGAGGATGGCAGTGTGCGAAGCGAGAAACAGGGGAGGAGGCAATTGTCTCTGGCACGGAGTGAAATATTTCAGGAGGAGGGGAATGTGCAGAGCGAGAAACGGGGGAGGAAACGCTTGTATCCAGATCTCAGTACACTGCGCACACTCCCATGCAAAAGTGGGTCAGAAGAGGAGGAGGAAGAACAGGAGGAGCTCGGGAGACTGTCTCGGCAGCTAGGGAATTTAACTATGGGAGAAGGGAATAAAAATAAACAGGAGCTCAAGAAAAATGATCCTCCAGACCCGCCGCCGTACGGTGAGGGTGTTTCGAGGAGAGCTTTCCATGCCCAAACATGGAGGGCTGTTAATGCTGAGATGGGTCTTGCTTATCCAGTTTTCCAGGATGACAATAGGGGAAGATTCCATGAGCCCTTAGATTTCAAAATTGTGAAGACCCTGGCAGAGTCTGTGCGTACTTATGGGGTGGATGCCGCCTTCACATTAACTCAGGTGGAGAGTCTGTCTAGATACTGTATGACTCCCTCTGATTGGGCTAGCCTTGTTCGGGCTTGTGTTTCTCCAGGCAGATATTTGGACTGGAGAGCCTTTGTGCTAGAGGGTGCTGTAGAGCAGGCTGCCCAAAACTATACGGCGGGACACCCCCATTGGGACAAGGAAATGCTTTTGGGACAAGGCAGATATGCTAATCAACAAACAGGATATCCCCCTGAGGTATATGAACAGATCAATAACATTTGTATCCGTGCATGGAAATCACTCCCAAATAGAGGAGAAGTGTCTGGCAATTTAACAAAAATCATGCAAGGCCCCACAGAACCTTTCTCGGACTTTGTTGCTAGGATGGTGGATGCCGCAGGAAAAATCTTTGGTGACCCTGATAGAGCAATGCCCTTGATTAAACAACTTGTTTTTGAGCAATGCACCAAAGAATGTAAAGCAGCAATCGCTCCTTATAAAAACAAGGGCATAGAATCTTGGATGAAAGTGTGTAGAGAGCTTGGAGGACCTTTAACTAATGCAGGTCTTGCAGCTGCTGTCCTTCGGATTGCAAAAGGGGGCGGTCCTGGTGCCGGAACATGCTTCTATTGTGGTCAATCCGGCCATTTCAAACGTGACTGTCCCAAAAAAGGCAATTTTACTGGACCTCCTCGCGGTGGCCCTTCTAATGGCCCTCGTCAACCGGGGCTGTGTCCAAAATGCAAAAAGGGGAAACATTGGGCAAGGGAGTGTAGATCAGTGAAGGACATCCATGGACAGCCTATTTCAGCTGGGCCAAAAAACGGCCAAAGGGGCCCCCGACCCCAGGGCCCACAAATATATGGGGCAATGGAGAATGTCACACCCGAACCCGAGACATGGCCTTCTCTGCGCCATCCCACGAGATGCGGAGAGCCACTACAGGTGCCGCGGGATTGGACCTCTGTTCCACCTCCAGACTCGTATTAACACCTAAGATGGGAGTCCAATTGGTGGAAACTGAGTTCAAAGGGCCTTTACCCCCTGGCACTGTAGGTTTGTTAATTGGACGTACATCCTCTATCCTACAAGGTCTTCATGTTTTCCCCGGAGTTGTAAACCCTGATACTGTAGGGGCAGTAAAGGTTATGGTAGAAGCTCCAAGGGGCATTGTGTCTATCTCCCCAGGGGATCGGATTGCTCAATTGCTAATTTTGCCTAGTTTGCATAATCACTTCCCTGCTGACTCAAGGTCACGGACAGGAAATCAGATTGGTACCACCAGAGGAAATTGTGCCTATTTATCACTGGATATGAGCAATCGCGCCACTTTGGAATTAAGCATAGAAGGTAAATCTATTGTGGGATTGCTGGACACAGGAGCAGATCGTAGTATCATAGCCCTTAAGGACTGGTCTAGGGGATGGCCAATGCAGGCTTCTGATCAATCCTTAAGAGGACTTGGATATGCCCAAGCCCCTCAAATCAGCTGTAGACATCTATCTTGGAAGGACTCGGAAGGACACGATGGTACCTTTCAGCCTTATGTACTTGATTTACCTATTTCTTTATGGGGCCGTGATCTGATGAAAGACATGGGGTTCACTCTTAGTAATGACTATTCCCCAGTGTCTCTACATATCATGCAAGATATGGGGTATAAGCCAGGTCTAGGACTAGGAAGGCACCTACAGGGACGTAAGCATCCTGTGCAAGGTCATCAATAGCTTAACAGGTTTGGTCTGGGTTTTTCCTAGGGGCCACTGGGGCTCAAATACCCATAACATGGCTCACCGAGGAGCCTGTTTGGGTGCCTCAGTGGCCTCTTCCCTCGGTTAAACTGGCAGCAGCCCATGATCTAGTCAAAGAACAACTTGATTTGGGTCACATCCAACCTTCTACTTCTCCATGGAATACTCCCATATTTGTCATTAAGAAAAAATCAGGGAAGTGGCGCCTACTGCATGATCTACGAGCAGTTAATGCTCAGATGCAGCTTATGGGGCCCATTCAAAGAGGGCTGCCTCTGCTCTCTTCTGTTCCTCAAGGCTGGCATATAATTGTTATTGACATTAAAGACTGTTTCTTTTCCATTCCTTTGCATCCTAAAGATTCCCAACGTTTTGCTTTCACCCTTCCCTCGTGTAATCATGAGGAACCAGATCAAAGGTTTGAGTGGGTGGTGTTGCCACAGGGGATGGCTAACAGTCCCACGATGTGCCAGATGTATGTGGGAAAGGCACTCGCACCTCTCAGACATAAGTATTCCTCCACCAAGATCATTCACTATATGGATGATGTGTTATTGGCCGCAAAATTAGAACAGACAGTTTATGAGGCTTATAAAGAACTCGTGATGCTGTTGGCTCAACATGGACTGCACATCGCACCTGAAAAGGTTCAAACGGGAGATTCTATCAGGTTTTTGGGAGCGACAATTGGGTATGACAAATTAAAACCACAAAAAATTACCATCAGGACTCAAGATCTCCGAACTTTAAATGATTTTCAAAAATTGCTGGGAGATATTAATTGGATAAGAGGATATTTACATATTCCTAATATTGTGCTCCAGCCTTTGTATGCTACTCTTAAGGGTGATCCAGATCTTGCTTCCCCTCGTAGCCTCACTACTGAGGCTAGAGCGGCCCTTATAAAAGTAGAACAAGCTATACAGCATGCCACTCTATGCAGGCTCCAGAGTGATAAACCTTTCCAGTTATGTGTGCTTGCCACTATGCGGCAGCCTACTGGAGTACTGTGGCAAGATGGGCCTTTACTATGGATCCACCCACATGTATCCCCAGGAAAATCCTTAGAATATTATCCTGATGCTGTTGCAGCATTGGCACTTAAAGGGATTCAACAAAGCATTCAATTTTTTGGCCAATCACCTTCTTCTCTTATCATACCCTACACTAAAGCTCAACTTAATGTTTTATGTGCTACTCTAGACAACTGGGCTATTCTGTGTTGCTCGTTTCAAGGGAGTATTGATAATCACTACCCTTCTCATCCATTACTCCATTTTGTTAAAGAACATCCCATCATTTTCCCTAAGGTAACTTCATCCAGTCCAATTCCAGGGGCTGTTAACATTTTTACTGATGGTTCCAAGTCTGGAATGGGAGCTTATGTAATTAATGACTCTCCCCCTATCCAGCATCAATTTGCTCCTGGAAATCCACAATGGGTAGAACTACAAATTGTTATTGAAGTTTTTAAACAGTGTTCTTTTCCTTTTAATCTTATTTCGGACTCCAGTTATGTGGTACAAGCACTAAAAGTCCTGGAGGCCGTGGGAACTATTAGTGATGCCCACAATGTGTCTGTTTACTTTACTCAGCTTCAACAGCTTATCTCTAACCGCACTGCTTCTTTTTATCCAATGCACATCAGGGCTCACACCTCTCTTCCTGGTCCGTTATCCCAAGGTAATGCCTGTGCGGACTTAGCCACTAGAAGTCAATTGATATGCTTGGCTTCCTCCTTAGAGAGGGCTAAGTTGTTTCACCAAAACTTCCATGTTAATGCATTAACGCTGCGCAGGCGTTTTTCCATCTCAAGAGCGGATGCTCGGCAGATAGTATTGCAATGTCCCCATTGTGTCACATTTTTTCATCCCCCTAATTATGGAGTAAACCCACGGGGATTAAAGCCATTGGTTGTTTGGCAAATGGATGTGACACATATACCTGACTTTGGTAACCTTAAGTATGTGCATGTTTCCGTTGATACGTGCTCTGGAATTATCCATGCTTCTGCTTTATCGGGAGAAAAGGCACGTAATGTCATTACTCACTGTTTAGAGGCATGGGCAGCATGGGGTGCACCTGCATCCCTTAAGACTGATAATGGACCTGCTTATACTGGCAGACAATTTACAGCTTTTTGTTCTACCATGGGAGTGCAACTTACTCATGGTTTGCCTTATAATCCTCAAGGACAAGGCATTGTTGAGCGTGCTCATCGCACCTTAAAGGAAACTTTACAAAAACAAAAAGGGGGAATAGGAGCTGAACACACTCCTAAAGAACGCCTGTCCTTAGCTCTCTTTACCATTAATTTTTTGAATTTGGATATTCATGGTCGCTCTGCGGCCGATAGACATGTGTCCCCTCAGCCCTCTGTGATTGGCTATGTTAAGTGGAACGATGTTCTTACGGGCCAATGGAACGGCCCTGACCCCGTGCTGACATGGGCACGAGGATCTGTATGTGTTTTTCCCCAGGATCGTACGGAACCGTTGTGGGTCCCTGAACGCTTGACAAGAAGAGTCTCGACATCAGCTGACCAGCAACAAGAGATACCACAACAATCCTGTGATGAAGATCTTCATTCTGCTAAGTGCTCTGGCTCTGGTGCTGGTGCCGATGGCACAGGCGACACCAATGCAGTGGTGGGCAGTGGCACGGGCATGGCCAATGCCGATGCCGGTTCATGGTAATTCTAGTGTCCTCCCCACTCTTTTTTCTACCTCATGTGAGATGTCTGCTCCCTGTGCCTCTCCTAGAGGGGACATGGAGAGAATTTTTAATCAATCTCAAGTTAATCTCACAGGAGTTTTTTGTTTCAGCCTTAAAAACGCTAATTGCATTAGCCTTAAGACTAAAAATTTGACTAACTGGGAGGAACCATTGCGGTCCAATCAGGTCTCAGGAAGCATTATCAGTGCTGTATTGAGCAAGGTAGCTTCGGGGAAGCAATCAGGCTCAGAGACCCCCGCAAACAGCAGCTCTGCTCTTAACATAACTACCTTGGCTATTATCTCCGAGGTACTAATCCCAGTGCCTCCTTCTTCTAGTAGTATTTATAATGCCACTCATTTCAAGGCCTCTCCTTACTGTTCCCCTAATCTTGGTTTCCCCCCAACATTTACGCCTTGTCAGGATCATTCTTGGGAGAAACATCAAGTTGCTAGAGGTTTCTCCCTTTCCCCCTCTCTTAAGAGGTATGTTTATAACTTTAACAATAGTGCCAGCTCCTCTACAGGAGTAGGTTGGTCCTGGTTTCAATGGCTGATTTCTAATGAAAAGGGGGCTTCAGCCGATATTTCTGCATTGGCTCAGTTGCTAGGAGCCAAAAGTTGGCTGGCTAATATTTCTGGTACTGTTAGGGAAAGTGAACAAGGTAATAGACTTACATCTGTTTCATTCAACTCTCTGTTGTATAATGCCGCATTGCCTCCTGCAATGGTCTGTGTCCAATCCCCTTTCTTATTCCTTTTGGCTGAGGCCACCTCATCGGGGATGCTGGATTGTTCTCATACTACCTGTCTCTTATCTGAGTGTTGGAATGGTTCCTGGACTGTAGCAGTGGTTATGAAAATTCCAACTTTCGTCCCAATCCCGGTCACTGCGGATCCTGATAAATTCCCTATTGTTGAGCTACTTAGAGTCCGCAGAGATTTTGGGATCACAGCGGCTATAGTGACAGCCGTGGCGATATCTGCTGCTGCAGCGGTTACGGCCGGAGTGGCTATGGCCAATCAAGTACAAACTGCTGCCACCATTAATCAAGTTGTCCAACAAACTTCCACCATACTTGAATCCCAAAATACAATTAATCAACATATTTTGTCAGGGATTTTAGCTGCCAACCAAAGAATAGATTTACTCCAAGCTCAGGTAGAAGAATTGGCTGACTTAGTACTTTTGGGTTGTGTTGACCAACGTGCACATTTATGCATAACCTCTGTCAGATTTAATGATTCCAGGAATGCTTCCCGCATCATTGGCGAATATTTGGCTGGAAATTGGTCCATGGAAGCGGAAGACATGATCCAGTCTCAACTAACCCAGATAGCTGTCTTGAATAACACCCGTGTTGATCCCGTGACTTTGGGTCAATTCACCGATTGGATATCTTCTGCCTTTTCCTTTTTTAAAGAGTGGGTGGGGGTAGGCATTTTTGGTGCAATGTGTTGCTTCGGTATGTTTCTCTGTTTGTGGTTTCTCTGTCGCCTCAAGGCCCGCAATGCTTACGATAAGGCTATGATCATCCAAGCTCTTGCAGCTTTAGAAAATGGCAATTCACCTCAAGTCTGGCTTGCGCAGCTTAAACAGTAAATCTTTGACATGGTCGTTGCACCCCAAGTTGTTATAACATTGCACTGGGATCGACATGTCTTTCCTCGTTATTCTCTTAGTGTTGGAAAGCCCTTGCACTCTGCCGGTCTTGCTGCCATTGCACGCAGGTGGGTTTCCACACTAATGCTTCTCTATCGCCTTAAAGTCCGTGCCTTTCTTTCAGGGTGCTGTCAACTCGTTTGTCGTTGTGTACAGCCACAGAACAGCCTCAGCTGTCCCCCTTCGTCCACCTTCATCACGATGCAGGATGCGAGGCAAAGCACTGCACTTGAGTGATCCTTCAACGGACCTCAAGGAAAGCATGTCCTATTGCATGCGGGTTTGACGTCCACACTCCCGCCCTACGAAAAAAGGCGTCGGCTGATATGGGGTCAGGTCTGGGGAAGGGCCCTCCTTAGGACTGAACCATACATTGCAGCCACTTCTGCACAGTAGGATAGGACCTCTACTTTCGCCTGCATTGTTTTATAAATTAGAAGGGGGAACTGTAGTAAGCCATTGTTGTAAATTGTGGCCGCCATTAGAAGATGGCGCCGGCTTCCACTGTGGCCTGTGATAAATCAAATTCCTTTGTGGAGAGTTGGCACGATATCTCTTGCCACCCTATAAGAAAGATCCACGCGGTGGCTTAAGATTGGTACGTGGGGGGCTTTATTAGGCTGTGCTTGGGCCCTCGGAGAGGGAGAAAGAAGAAAGAAAGGGAGTCACTAAAAGAGACTTAAATCAAGGCCTGAATAAACTGCTGAAAGAAGATTCCTGAGTTGCGTCTTCCTTGCGGGCAAGGGGTCGCGACAAGTGTTGGTCTTAGTTGGGATTTATTTGCCTTTTTGTTTGGCTTCATACTGAAAAAGGATTCCTCCCATCCCAACATTTTGTTAATAATCCAGTGGTGATCAACTGGGGATAAATAATTCACCCTGGCATAGAAAAAACAATCACTTAGAAGTCTCAAAGAAATATACCACATGAGAGAAAAACAAAACTGGGAGAAGATCCGGAATATTATCATTTTTCCTATGGTAAAACCAGTGTGCCTCTTCAGGAGAAATGATTTCAAATTATTATTATTTAACCACAAGGATCTCTTTTCTCAGGGTGTATAAGCTGCTGGACTTCTTGTCACCCAAATCAATGTGGTTTCTTTGGAAAATTTTCAGCAGAGGAATGCATATGCTGCAGTGTCTTAGTGGAAAGAGTCTTAATGAAAACAAGAACCCAACTTGTAAACAAAATATGCATCATGTTATGTTTTTTTCTCATATAACCTGTCTGTTGCTAATCAAGCTATATCTGCAGTTCTGCACTGCAGGAAGGCAGAGATACATACAAGGAATCAGGACAGTGTTGCATATAGAGGTACTGCATGAATAAACAAGTAGCAGCTGGAACCACGTCTGTGAACCAAAGACCATTATCAGCTGTGACACAATCCATCACAAGGAGGGCAGAGGAAACTTCTTTTTTCCTAAATGTATTTGGTCGCCTATGCTTGGTCAAATATTGAAGGGCTATGGTTTAAGGTTGTGTCCAAGGTTGGCAGGAGCTAAAGCAGCAAGCTCTCCTGTATTTATGCTGCAGGTTCGGGGACATTGCGCGACATTTTCTGATTAGTTCGCACAATATTCGCCACCGGGATCACCTTTGCCAATGTAAGAGAGGCCCCCTCCCTTGCGGGCTCACTCTTCCATCAGTCCCCGTCTTCCTCCCCTGTGTAGCTCTTGATGCCCAAGTATTATAACTCAGTCCCTCTCTCTGCTTCTGACACATCCTACCCCTGGGAATACTTGAGCAGGGCTTATGCCTGAAGGGAACCCTGGGCAGAGAAGATAAGCCCAGGCCCTCTATAATATGTCATTTAAATCTCGTCTTTAGAAAGCATTGTCAAACCCTGCCTCTGGGTGAATAAGTGGAGTAGAGTCCAGCTTTAAATCTCCTGGTGATCATGTGCTGGGATTCTAAAGGGCTCCAACAGGGAAACTTGCAATACATTTTGTAAGAAATGCAAATGCAGGTGACTTGGGGAGTAGGCTCCCAGGTGTTCACTTCCCTGCCTCTCTGTCTGAAGCCTGTGGGGGAGCACAGGTTGTGTGGCAGCAACCAAGGGTGGCCAGGCAGGCGGGCTGTGTGGTGGGAGCCATTAGGGTAAGAAGACTGGGTGCGACTTTCCCGGAAGAGCGCCTGTCTGCAGCCAGGATTGTGGAGAGTCCCCTACTGGGTTCAGGATGGGGAAAGACCTAGGCCCTATGTTTGTGTCTGGAGCTGTGTGGGGAGGAGGAGGAGGGACCTGCCATCCTGCAGTGGCAGCACAGGCGCTGAATGCTCTGGAAGTAGATCATGGGTCTCTTCTGCTACCCTGACACCCCAAGCTCAGCCAGGGGCCGCGCTGGTACCCTGGACCCACTTGGCTGGGCAGAAAGTTGCTGCCCGCTCCCAGCCTCTGAACTTTGCAAATGCATCTTACCTGGGATGGCACACTCTGAGGAGGCTGCCGTGCGGGAGCCCAGGAGGAAACCAAGGTGTGGGTGGGCAGGGACGTAGGCAGTGGGTGTGGAGGCTGAATACCCTTTAAGGCTACCATTCTGCAGCAAGAGGGAAACAGAACTTTTAGAAGGTCCAAGAGAGACAAAGCTCATGTGCTCAGGCTTAAGAGGTTGCCCAAATCTAGCGTGCTGAGGTGTTAGTGGAGATTTTGAGACCTGCCTTTGACTGCCAGGTGTGCTCTGTGGTGCAGCATATTTATGTCTCTGTCCTGGAACTTTGGTCCTTGTGCTCCAGCTCTATCCCCTGTCTAACCACCTTTCCACCCCCACCCTTATGCCCTTCTTTAGCCTAACTTTTCAGCCTTTAGAAGCTCTGTAATAGTATTGCCACCCTGAGAATTGCCCAGAGGAAAAGCACTGTTCACCTCTACATGGGCATTGCTATTTCAGCTAGGAGGTGTCCCCCAACCTCCAGCACTCTAGAGACACTTGCTGATGCTTGGTTCCAGCAAAACCAACCCACATCTGCAACACTGTTTCACAGGACTTCCCAAAGTAGGGCAGGCCCAGGGCTGCAGTTGGGAGGGGAGGGGCTCCTGCTTCACACCTTAAGGATCCTGGTTTCTGAAGCTTTCTCATGTTCTTCTGTGAAAAGATTTAGCTGTCTTCCCAGAAAGGACTTCCTTTGTAAAAGTATTATTGTTTAGATTTGGTCACTTGTCTAAGGACCTTGAAGTTAGTCCTTCCATAGTACCTGAGAGTGGGAAATAATTCCGTAAGAGCAGTGTTTCTTTGTAGGCCTGTTTCTTTTGTACATAATTTTATGAAAACACTAATTTCCCCCTACATACTTTTTTGTTATACTCCCCCCACCCCAACTACTTCCATCTGTCTGTAATAAACCCCCCTCCCCTTCCTTCTCAGGCATTTTGGGAACTGTTAAACAAATGATAGCTTATTTTTAGAGCAATTTAATTTGCAGCTTATGAATACTAATGCACTTTTATATGAAGTGATGGGTTAACTCAGCTGTGCCTTACAACATCACCAATCTGGTAGTTTAGTATTAGATTGCCAGTGATTTGAGGTCCAACATGGGGGTTGGTAGGATTTTGTGCATGAGTCAGTGGCAAGGAGGATAGGCATGAAAATGATGTCCTAGTCCTAGTTCTGCTAAGTACTTGAAAACATACCACAAACTTGTGGCTCTGAGCTTTTCTTTTCTGAGCTCAGTCTTTTTTGCTGCCATGTAACTGGCAGGGCTTGGTAGTACCAATCTGCACTTTCTATTTCATGTTTGTTTTTGTACACTTTAGCTCTGCTTTTGTCTTTCACTAAGCTGTTTCAGGCACCAAAGTTACTCAAGGCATCTGGTATACCACTGTTAGTCACTTAGACATGCATTGTTTTTTTTAATGCTACTTACTTTATACTATTGCTGTCATGGAATTTTAAAGTAAAAAAAATATGGAGATAGGGAAATAGAATGAGTAATCAGCTCATTCAAGTAATCAGCTTGCTTTCTCATTCTGGGTTCTGTAGAATAGGGTGAACCACAAATGGACTACAGCTTCTGCATTTCTATACACTAAATATGTGGCAAATGAAGACAAAAATTTCAGACTGGATGCTGTAAGACCAAACAGGTGTAAGGTTCTTCTTCTAACATATTTGGCTTTGGGAGGGGGATCACTTAAATAGCAATTGGGAAGAAAAGGGAGAGTTCCTTTGTGAGTGGTTTGCACTATTTGGTTTAGGAGCAAGGTTAACTGAAACAAAAACTGTTTTTATCTACAAAACATACAGCTGATCAGAACTGAATATAGGACAAATTTTCTACATTTTTAGGTGATCTTTCAAAATCAGTTCTCTTTTCTAATTTATCCATTAATTACTGGGGATTCAAGCTAACCCCTTTATCATTAAAATATTTATTGATAAAACTTTTTACAGTTGTGCTGTTCTAGTTACCAATAGCTTTTACTTTTCTAAGACATAATTTCACCTTGGTAAAGCAAGAATTCATTAAAGAAGCTATAAATAACCCTTAAATATTTAGCCATGAATAGAAGGTGAACTGGCATTGATGACTTATTTTATTACTAATGCAAAATGCTTTTTAAAAGCTACATTTTAGCATGCATCAGGCTAATTCTTAACACTTGCAGTATAATTTTCAATGTTAGAATAAATTTCTCTTTAAGAAATTTTACTATAAAGTAATAAAGTAACTATGTTATCTGGTCATTTAGTAGTCATAAAGGAGGCCTAAAGAATGAAAATGTTAGAAAGATTAAAATCTAAGAAAAAATTTATTTGAAAAATTAATTCATTCATTTTTTTAAAAACATCTAGACAAACTTTTATTCTCTCCCAAAGGTAATCCCAGTGAAAATTATACAGAAGAGGGAGAAGTAGTTCCTATGGAATTGTAAGAATTCAAGAATCTGTTGTTTGGTATATACACATATGAATCAAAGACATTTCCATATTCAGTTCTAAATTATAAAGTCTGTAGCATTTTACAAAGTTTCATAAAATTTTTAATTGAAAAGAAATGCTTTACAAAATATCATTCTTCCAGTCAAAGAAACTTTCCCAAGGGGTATGTGTAGCTTTCTGTCTGAAAGATTACAGTATGACATTCAAAGGAAAGAGGTTTTTGTGTATTTGTTTGTTTGTTTTTCTTTCTTTCTTTTAAAATGCCACCTAGCTTATGAAACCTATAGTAGATTTTTTTAAAGTGCCTTTAAAATGCAAAAGCAAGTAATATAATTGTTGAAGCATCTGATACATTAAAAGATTCTTTTAAATGGTCCATATGGCACACACAATATCACAGCTGGTGCAAAACTGCTTGTATTTAGCTTAAAACACAAAAGCAATGTGTACGAACTGTGTTCTTTGAAAAATAATTCAAAATTGTAAGGCCAACTTAGTAGTAAGAGAATTAACAAAACAAGCTGAATATTACTGTATTCCAACATTTACTTTGATTTTTGTAATATCACTGATAAGAATAAGAGAGCTTGCTACCAAATTAATTAAAAACACCTTATTTCAAACTACATGTAACATATTTTGCTTATACATTTTATACATTCACAACTAGGTTTTAGGATATAAACTCCCATTTCCTAGTTTTTCTATTGAAATATGGCAGCTTTGAACTTCGAAACCCTTTTGTCAGTTTCTTCTGATACTTCTGACAGAAATTCTTTTTGTTCCAGAATGGTGAGTAGTACAGGATAAGCAATGACTGAGTGTGGTGTTAAAGAGGATAAAAATTTGTTTTCTATTACAGTTCCAGAAAAAGCCTCAGGTGCTCCTGATAGTGGCAAAAGTTTATTGCTGCAGTCTGGCTGGGTGCAAATCATGAGCCACTCAAGCAGGAACAAACTTTATTTCCAAACTCTCCAGAACACCACACATGCGGCCTTCCCCAGGGACACACCACCCACCAACTGAAAATCCCTCCTCCAGCACTTCCCCAACCAATTCGAACTCTCCAGGAATCCCTGGGAGAACTCCAAAGCAGCCCCAGCGCCTGAGGCTGACAGCAGGGTTCTAATATACAATTGAATACACAGCTCAAAAAAACCATCATCATCTCAATGGCTTGCTGGCATCACCTCTCAACCACTCCTTTCTGGCAAAAATGACACGTGTCATTCCAACCAGGCTATGACTCTCAGCAGTTTATTTTGATGATTTTTTTGTTGTGGTTCTTCTAAAATGCTTTCACTGGTGTCACTACAATTGACTTCTTCACAGCTAATACTCCTCAAAACTCCCTCCTATCATCAAATTCAGCATCACTACTTTCACTGATATCACTACAAACACTATTTTCTCTGCTTTCAGACTTCAGAATAGAATTACAAAAAACATATTCTCCATTCACAACATCAACAAAGACTCTGTAAATGTCAGCAGGAGTCTTGAATTGTAGGCAGCTCTTGAACACAATGACCACTCTTCCAGAGTTGTTTCCTTTAAGTTTGACTTCTTCTTTCTTTCCACTGAATTTAAAGTGGTATTTTTTTCCAGTATTTATTCAAACCCTCTTAGGTTAAACAGTATAAGGAAAATATATTTTTTGGTACAGAGTTATCTCCAATCCTTGAAGCATTGTGGTCATTTTCATTATCACCATCATGACTGTTGTCTTCATCATCTTCTTCATTACTCTGACAAAAACTTGAACCATTTACTGAAGAGTTCAACTGACTAGTCACTTGTCCATTGAATTGTTCTGAATGTGTAACATTCTAATGATAACTACTGGGGGTAAGGGAGTTTGTTTCTCCATGTATCACATTCACATTTGTGTTTTGATCTTCCTTCTCCACTTCAGAAGAGGCTGTGTCTTCTCCATTTGCAGTCACAGTATCCGGTTTATTATCAAGTTCACCCAACAATTCCTCTTGCCTCTCTAGTTCTTCAAGTCGAACCCACAGTTTCTTATCAGCAAGCAAATCCTCAGATTTTACTTCATTTGCAAAATTTGCTTCAAAAATATTTGAAATTTTTGTTTGGAATGAGGTTTTTGAGCAATTCCTTGTTTGGCTTTAAACCCCAAGTCACTTTTAATTTCACCAATATTACCTGCAACATCACTCATTTTCTGCAAATCTTCTGTGAATTTAACTCTGGATTCAAAAATTTTCCATCACTTTTTTTTAAACCATCTATTGTTTTTCTTACATCTGTTCCTGTTCCTCACAGAGTCACACCACCTCCAGGGCAGGCAACAGCACCAAGGCCAAGGCGGAAGCGTGTGTCACAAACTTCGACTCATTTCAGAGTCAGAAGGGGCCTCCGTGAATGGGGCACCGGTTTATGGAGGCGACCTGGCCGGCTGCTGCCCAGAGTCCTCCTGCTTGCCTTCATGCACTGCGCACCGGCTGCTGAGGAGGCCATGCTTGTCTTTGCCGCTGCTGCAGGGGCCACTGCTCGCGTCTGTGCTTCAGGCTCTAGGCTTCTCACTCTCGCTGCTTCCGCAGGCTCGGAGCAGCAGGCCCACAGCCAGGGAGGAAGGCTGACTCTTAGGTGGCAGAGCCCAGCCAAATGTCCCGTGGCGGCTGAGCCTCCTCTGCGCTTCTCCTCTGCTTTTCTTTTCTGCAAAAGTTGAATGCATAGTTCTTTTCTATTTTGTAATCCTGGCTCTTAAGATGGTCACTGGGATCCTCCTTGTGGTTCGTTTTGTCCTTGAAGGGACAGCACCTAGAGGACATATTTTCATTTCTCTTTCTCTCTCTCTCTTGAAATTATAATATCACTCTCTTTATTGAAATTATAATTAATTCTATATTCATTTAATGAGAAACAGTAGATTAATTATATGGCATTTTCCCATCAGTCAACTTAGTATATTCCTCCATTTATCCTTTAGTCACCCCCGCATCATTTCATTCTTTCCAAGTTTTAAAACACTCATCTGCAAACTGAAGCATGCCCTGCTCTTCCAAACACTAGACCATGTGTTTCTCTTCCTCCTTTTGAAGCCACTTTAGAAGGTGGTGGTGCTGGGCCGCCCTAGGCTCAGATGTCTGGAGTTTGTGTCAAGGACAGAAAAGTTTGGCAGAAGCCATGGCTTTGGGCAGAGAACTATATCATGATTTGTTTTCTGCAAAGCCTTAAGCTATCCATTTGTCAGTAATGCATTCTGCCTCCTTGAAACATAGTAAATCCTCTCCTGACTTTATACTGAGGAAATGAGGAAACTTAATGGCAAGTCAGAAACTTTGACACATTTCTAGGTTAGAAATAAAGTCGTCAGTTTTAGGAGAGTTGCCCTGGATAAAGAATTCATTTGTCTTGACTTCAAATCTGAAAATTCTTAGGAATGGAGAAAATGATTTATAATAAAGATGACTCACAACTATTTTTAGTGATTATTTACAATTCTTTTCTCATTAGCAGGTGGTTTTGTACAAAATAGTTTATTCTGTTTGAGGAGTCAAACAGTGAATTACAAGCTAAGTTCTCAGATTAACTATTTAGAACTGGCAAGAAGAAAAGGAAGTGTGAACTTCATTGAATTTACATATGTGAGTGCATGCATTACTTTTAGGTATAAATGAATGTAGTTGTGATTAAAATCCCCCCACCTCCCCGCCCCAACATCCCTCTGCACAGAGTGGCTCACTGAAGCATGTGTAACCTATTTGGTAATACTCTCTTAGCATAGATGAGAGGGATTTTTGTCTCTATTCTTTCCACTTCCTGTGTGCAGCAAATGGTGTACTGTTTTTGTACTCTAATATATAAGAAAGGTGAAAAAAGAGGGCTTAAATACTAAAATAAAAACAATACCCCTTAATTATAATATTTTTTGAAACAGTCACTTAAAATCTGCAACTAATTTTCTTACGTTATATTATTATTGTGCAACAGGTGTTGTAATTGTTAAGCAAAGAAATTAAACCCTCAGTAGTCACTATTATTCTTCTTCAACTTTTTTTTTTGAGGCAGATTAAAATCATGAACCCAGTATGCTTGAATATTCTCCATGCTCTTAAATTATTTGTTTTCTGGGAATTTATATTTTTTATTAACTTAATTATTTTTTTTCTGTTACATTAAAAATATTATCCCACTAATGGCAATTAAGGAAATAAAATTTCTTATATCTCAGACATATAATAACAGATATGAAATAGAGCTAATACTTTACAATATTTCTTTATTTATCTGATACATAAAAGCATATGAATTATACAATTTTATGAGATTCCATGTGAAGCTTTTATACATGTATACATATATAATGATATAGGAAATATTTTTGTGGAATGATATTAAATATGAGAAATATATTACAGATGCAGTAACGGATTTTATATAAGGTATCATAGTTTGTTTTCTGTTGCTATAACAATACCTGAGACCAGGTAATTGCTAATGACTAAATGTTGATTTAGTTCCTTGTTCTGAAGGCTGGTAGGTCTAAGAACGTGGTGCTGGCATTTGCTTGGTAACTGGTGAGGAGCTTCTTGCTACACTGTAACATGGTGGAGGCATCATATGATGAGGCAGAGTACATGTGCCAGATAGATAACTAGTCCATGAGTGCACATTTAACTTTCTAGATTTTTAAAAGACTATTGCTCTTTTGCATTAACAAAAGTGTTCTAATTGTTTTGAAGCCTATATAATTATACCTATGCTCTATGTAAGTAATAATCATAATTAATTTTTAGAGAATGTTTTCTGTGTGCTAGGCACTCTACTGACTTACCTGATTTAGCCCTCAAAACCACAGGTAGGAATTTCTATTATATTTCTGTTAAAGCTTATGAAGCCCAAATGTGAAAAGGTTAAGGAAGTTTCTTGAGACCCTCCAGCCAGTAATTGAAGGATCTGGGTATATGTCCAAGGGATCTTACTTCAGAATATCTTCCACAGCATTATGTGAAAGTGATCCATAATTTGTTTCTGTGAATCATTTTTATCTGAAACTAAAAGGAGATGCAGCATGTTCAGTGTTTATATGTTTAGAATTTTAATGCTTTCTTATGAAGATATGATTTACATATTGAAATAGATAGTTATGAACTTTACAGCTTGATGTATTTTGACAATTGTGGGCCTCATTGTAACCAGGACACTAGTGAACATTAAAAAAGTTTTCCCATATCCCAGGAAACTCTACATTTCCATTCATTTCTTACCCACATCCTCTTTAAAAGGCAACCACTGCTCTGATTTCTCTTGTGTTAGCTTGGCTTGACTTCATTAGGTCATGAAGTCCTTGAACTTTTGAGTTATTATTTTTGATGTTAATATCATTGTGTGATAGATGTATAGAATTGATGTGGGAGCTTCTGTTTTATTTTGTAAACTAGAATCTCCTAATTAAAAAGACTAACTTTTACTGAACATCCAGAAGTTCTCAGGAACTACCAAGCATCACAGTTTATAGAGGTTGCCACAGTTAACATAGATGCTGGTAAAAGACAGGAATCTCCTGGATCAGAGAAAAAATACTTAGGACTCAGGGCATAACAGTATGGGCTTCAAGTTGTCATCAGTTCCCCTGTTATGAGATCCATGATTCGGGCAGTGCTGAGTGACTCTGTAGATATTTGTACACAGTGGATTTGTGTCACAACTGAGAAACTTGGAGTTTAGAAAACTCCCTACTCTTAGGGGGCTACTAGCAAAGCTGTCTAATTTTTACCCTTCAGAGAGAGAGTATGTTTATTTTCCTGGTCAGGAAACAAATGTGTCCTCTACTCTGGAGATAGAACCTATACCTAAATTCCAAATGTAAGTTGTCATTTAAATCTACTTCTGCAAGTTAACTCTTTCTTTCCTTTCTGTATGTCTCAGTAGTACCAGCTATTCTTATTGTAACAATAAAGCTCTTTGTCTAGAGAAATACTTTAGATGGAAATTAACATAGAAATGATTGTGAGGTTTTGAGAAGATGGACAATATGAAATCTTATGTGACAAACCTGCCTGCACTTAATGACTAAAATATGTATCCCTCTATGATAAACCTATAACCACACAAATTTTACATTTAGTTACTGAGAAAGATTTAAAATGTGAGTATTTAGTCTTTGATCCATAAGTTCTTCAGCTAAACATACAGAGAGTAATAGTTATGAGATGGAGTTCTGACAGAATACTTATCTAGGATGAAATGGGAAGAAAGAGAAATCTTTTATAAAAATGTGACCTGATATGACTCCTGAAGGCATGTTTCGATTGGCAGGAGAGATAAGCATGTTCTTGACAAGGGGAAAATGTAATTAGTGTGAAAGTCAGAGGCTAGACTTATTTATGGATAGAGTGATTGGGGATTCATGGGAAAGTTAGTGGAATGATGTTTTTGAGGATTAATGAAATTAAAGTTGGAGGTCTGAAAGGCCTGGTGGAGGAGTTAGACTGGAGGTATTAAAATTAGTGAATTAGAGAATATGTCTGAAAAAGGGAGTAAGATGATTGAGAATTGCAAGATCATGGACAGAAAGTGTAATGGATGCAACTGAGTGTGGGGAGGGGTATAACTGGGAGGAAGGAGTGATTTGTGTGATTAGAAAGCAATCAAAGAAAATGTCCTTCTGTCACTTAAAGATGAGAACCTGGACTTGATTGGAAGGATGGTTCCAGGTGTGTACTATGAGTAGAAGGAAAATCACTCACCAATCAGGAATGGATTAACTGAAGACCCATCCCAAGAAGTTGTGGGCCATGAAGGATCATGCTTCTTTTAACTTAAGGATGGGTGAAGTAAAAAGTGTGCCTGAGGGACACTGGAGTGACCTTTGTAAAGCCTCATGAGAATGTGACCTCAATCTACTCTTTGAAGTCACAATTGATTTATTGAGAATGTGAAATAGGAAAAGAAATGAGTAACTGCATCTATGTCCTTGATAGTTAGGTACAGTGGATAGGTAGGTGAACTTAGGTTATCTATTCTCTTATATAATTTGAGTACACTTTTCTAGCTCTGGATTTTGATAGTCTCTTCAAGGGGTAGTACTACATCACTGGGTAGTACTTATAGGCAAAAATTTATTTCCTTGTTAAGATGATGTGAAGTAGTGTCATGACATGATGGGGAAGGGAAATAAGGTCACAGCCTCTTTGAACTCAAGAGATTTTTCACTAACTGTGTACACATTTTTTTTTTGTTTGTAGCAGATCTAAGGTGCTAATCCTGTTCCAGTAGTGTCACATATTTTACCGGCCCTTGATGATCACTGTTTAGTGTAGTCATACCTTAAAAAACAGTTTGCTAAAAGCAAAAATTCTGGAAACGAATTTTGTTTTTTTATACTCTCTTCTAATTTGATTTATGTTTTAGGGGGTTAGTAACTGTGCTCTGAATATTTTAATGCCATAAAATTTATAAAACAATACTTTAAGGAAGATATCTTTTATTTAAACAAGAAAAATTGACTTATTAAAGACCAGTAGAGGAAGGAAATCAGGAGGAGGCAGGAAGGAAGTACTAATGATTGAAATGGAGAAAACTGTTGTGTGCATTTGTGAATATGTCAAAATGAAGCTCATTATTATGTGTCAATAATTTATACCAAAACATTAAAAAAAATATTAATGGCTATTCAAACTTTACAATAATGTAACTAGCAATATCTTATAATCATTATTTGAAATTTCTTTGATTTAGAGCTGGATTTCTTATTAGAGATATAGTTTCTAGAACCAATATTTATAGGACACCAAGTACAATTCACACAAAAGGGGGAAGGGGTTCATTTTAGGTGGTGGTTGCAGTAGGTAGAAGCATATTGACAGCTTAAACCTGAATTCTGTCATTTCAGTGGGTGAGTGGTGACTTAGTCAAACTTTTTGCAACTTAAGGTAAAGGCAGTAGACAGTTGCATTATACCAAAAGACTGAATGCTGTAGTATAAAAGGATCTGAAGGTTGTGTATTAACATGTTTTTGAATAAAAAAGTGAAATGTATACTACTTGCACAGAAAGGTTCCACTTTGGAATCCTGTGCACTCTGTCATTTGGATACATACTTACTTTCTCACTGTCTCTGATGCTCACTAACTTGGATTTCTGAGAGCCTCAGGAAAGGAAGTCAGGGTCACTTAGTTATAGCCTATGTACAACCATATTATTTTCCTTTTTTCTAGCTCTACTTTATTTATTTATATGTGGTGCTGAGGATCGAACCCAGGGCATCACACATGCTAGGTTAGCACTCTACCAGTGAGCCACAACCTCAGTCCATTATTCTTTTACTTTTATTACTCAAAGTAGAATGACACATTATCTATCTCTGTGCAACTTAATAACAGCTTTTGCCTAAAAATTCTTTCATTTCTCTGTTATAGTTTTAATGTAAGACAAATGTTTGACTATTAATTTCTTGCACTACTTAAAATTTAAAATTGGTAGAAATACTTTTGAAGGGGTTGGGGATATAGCTCAGTTGGTACAGTCCTTGCCTTACATGCACAAGGCCCTGGGTTCAAACCCCAGACACCCCCCCCCAACACACACACACACACACACACACAAATACTTTTGGATATTTTGTTAGGAACTATTCTTACCTCTTTCCATTGTAGAATTTTAATAAAATTAAGAAAAATGATAGAATTGGGTACTGTTTATAGATACATCAGTACAGGCTCAGAAAAATTCAAAAAATTGCAGAAAAGTGGAAATATATATTTTAATTATTTCTTGATTATTGCAAATTATTCATATTTTGAGCTGCTAAATAGTGAAATACTACTTTAACATAATATCTCTTAGGTTAAAATATAGTTTGAGCTTTTGAAATCTTAAGGACAAACATTAAGCAAGTTGAGCAAATTAATGGGCATGGATATATGCTAGACATTTATCTCATGGCTAAATCTTGGACATTTGTGTCCTTTTCCTATCTGTTACCGATTAGAATCTTTTACCCAAGAGAGTTATTGAGTAAGGGTTCAGAATTTTTTTTTTTTTTTTTTTTTTGTGTGTGTGTGTGTGTGATTTTCTGTGTTTTTATTTTATGGAAAATAAAACTTAAAAATAAATGATCATGACAAACATTTGTTTTAAACCCACACAGTATTTTTTTTTATTTCAATTTTTTAAAATTTATTGAGGCTTGTTTGTGGCCTATCATGTGATCATCCTGGAAAATGTTCCTCACATTATTGAGACAAATGTGTATTCAGCAGTTGTTAGATGGAACCTTCTATAGATGTCTGTTACGTCCATTTGTTCTAGAGTGCTGGACTTCAGGCCAGTAATAGCTGGGGACTTCAACACCCCACTTTTGTTCATGTACAGATCATTCATACAGAAAATCAATAGGTACAGAAGAGTTAACCTGCACCCACACAGTATTTTTAAGGAAAAAAGCCAAAGAAACTTTTTGAAGATATATGCATCTTTGTTTTTAAAATCTGTAACTGAGCTGGGCATAGTGATGCACACCTGTAACCCTAGCAATTGGGGAGGATGAGGCAGGAGAATTCCTAGTTCAAAGCCAGCCTCAGGAGATTAGCAAGGCACTGAGAAACTCAGTGAGACCCTGTCCCTAAATGAAATATAAAAATAGACTGGGGATGTGGCTCAGTGATTAAGTGCCCTGGATTCAATCCCTGGTACCAAAAAAAAAAAAGCTGTAACTGAGCCAAGAGTGGTGATACATACCTATAATCCCACCACTTAGCAGGCTGAGAGAAGAACATCACAAGTTTAAGATCAATTTTAGCCACTCACCAAGACCTCTCAAAATGAAAAAATAAAAAGGTCTAGGGAAATATCTCAGTGGTAAAGCACCCCTGGGTTCAATCCCAAGTGCCCACCACAAATACACATGCACAAAATTGCAATTTCGGAGCATGTGTGAGGTCCTGGGTTCTATCCCCAGCCCTGCACACACACACACACACATTTGAAAGAGTTGAGGCCATTCTTCCATAGCCACAGTCTCCTGTATACACAGCATCAGGCACCTGAAGTTCTTCCTGTGAGCCACATGCCCAGAGTGGCTACAAGGGCAGGTGACTCCACCTTGAAAATCAGAAGGTCAAAGAACTCTTCCACAATTCTTCTTGAGTTCCTGTCTGCATCTTTTATCCAATGTTTTATTGATTTCTTATAAAACAATGCCCAAACACTTTGGGTCAAACTGCAATAAAACCTATAAAAATATACTAAGCCCAGTAAGCAGTGGATCTCAGAATCACCAGAAATCAAAGACATCCACTTCCAGACACTTCCTGGAGTGCTTTTTACCAAGATGTCATAGGTCACAGTGCTTCCTGGCTCAGCTCTGTCTCCTGCAGCCACTCCTGCTGCAAGGTCTTGATTCCTACCCCGGAAATGACAGCAACAAAAGCCATAGCTTGTCTTCTCCAGAGCACCCAAGTGACTCCACTCAGTCTTGAGACTACCGAGCCCCTTCTCTGGCCAACCTATCAACCACTTCATTGCCCACAAATCCCGAATGACCAGGAACATGCATCTACTGAATATCCCTGCCGTGGGTGAGCTCCTCCAGCTGCACGAAGTCCTCTTTGTTGATCACCTCCTTCTATTTACTCCTCTTCCACCTGTTCTTCTTCCAGCCTTGGACCCAGTTAGTAATCCCATTTATAGTGAACATACTGTCCATATATAGAACCAATTTACTGATGTTCTGAGCCTTGCTTGTTCCCTGGCTTTGCAGGCTGCATGGATTTCTGCTCTTTTGTTTTTCTGTCATCCAGGGAGTCTAAAGCCTATGTTTAAAGGGTGGCCTGGACCCCAGTAGACCCCAATTGCTGCTCGTGCCCTCCTCTGCCCATTACTGGAGCAGCATCCATTGATGTAGACAATGACAGAGTCTCCCATATAAGAAAATGTATCCTTGCCATGGGCAAGGTCTAGCTCTAGGTTCTTTCGCACATACATCGTACTCGGCTCTGAGACCTCTTCTTCATGGTCATCTAAGGGCTCTCTGAGATGTTTGCTGACTTTCACTGACTCCTGGACGTCTGTATCTTCTTGCTCAGGTGGGGAAGACACCGGTCCTGTGGCCCCTATGTATGGTGTAGAAAATTCCTAGCCCATAGCAGCCCAGCCGCACAGTGCAACCAGAGCTACTAGGCCTGCCAGAGGCAGCAGGCCCTGCATTGCTCAGGTCCACGCCCACAGCCACATCGCTCTCCAGGCTCCGGCACACCCCACGATCTCAGGATCCTATTAATGATTATGTGAAAGCAGAAATGAAAAGCTCAGAAGTATATCTGCACAAAAATAATTAATATTTTGTGTCTTAAGTTTATGATTTTGAAATAAAAACAATATTTAATATTTATACCAGTCAATATCTTGGTTTTCATGCAACATTTTTTGAAATTATTATTATTATTTAAAATTCAGAAGTAGAGCTCTGCAGCATGGGATGTAATAACTGAACAAGACACTTTTAAGTATTTCTATTCCTATACTGTTCACTAGTTAGCATTTTGTAAGGGTATTTAGAGGTTAATACAATATAAGCAACACTTTAAACTCCTTATAAATAAACAGGTTACAGAAATAACTCAGAAGTAAGAGTTAGACTCTCTAGGCCTGTGGCATATTTACATCACACTGTAGTTTCTACTATATTTTTTAGTATTGTCTGTTGCTGTGATTTTTCTTAGATACTAGCAGGTAGTATTAATGAAAATCTGAAAATAAGACATGAAATAAAAATAGGTGGTCAATAGTGCTTAAGTAATTTAAAACTGACTGGAAGAAATGAAAAGCATTATGAAAAACTTCTGTTGACTCTTGTCTCTGGACAGTCATTGCAGGGCTTTTAAGATACCTTGTGTCATTGATTCTTACTTCCTGATTATTTGACAATAGTTGCTATTTTCTAGTACATTATTATCTCTTAAGGATTGCTATGGCTATTTCAAATTTCTTTATTTACCAGTTTTATGGAACAAAGGGTGAAAAACCCTGCTTTTATGTTGTGCTCATTGTTTTTTTTTTTTTTTTTTTTTTTGTTGCTGTTGTTTATTTATATATTTTTTTGTTTGGCACCTCATTTATCAGGAAGGAGAAGATAAGAATACCAATTCCAAGACACTCCTAAAATTCATCACCTTGTGATCACTTTGGAGGCTGATCTCCAATTTGATTAGAAGTGATGCTTTAATAAAACAAACAAAAGGGATGATGTGTTTCTGTGATGGTATCATTTAACTATTTTTTCTGATTAATTTTGTAGGGTGCAATGATATCATAGTGTGATCTTTCACTTTTGTTATTCTAGTGCTGAAGGGTGCATAGTTGTGTAACCATCACCATCATTTAATTTTAGAACATTTTTATTTGTTAACTTAATAAGAAACCCTACAAATATCAGCTGCCACTTCCCAATTTCCCCTTCCCCATACCCTGGCAACAATTAATATAGTTTCTATCTATATGTATTTGTTTCTTCTGGATACATCATATAAATTGAATCATACAATTGTGGGTTTTTTTACTTAGCATAATGTTTTCAAGGTTCATACATGTTGAAGTATGATTGATGTTTTACTTTGTTTTAATATAAAACAGTATTACACTATATGGATATATCATATTGTATTTATCCATTTTTTCAGTTGATAGACACTTGAATTGTTTCCATTAGTTCCATTATAAATGATGCTACCATGAACATTTGTATATAAACTTTTGTGTGTTGATATATATTTTAGTTTTTTGGGTATACAACTGGAATTGCTGGATCAGATTTTATTTCTATTTTTAACAATTTGAGGTATCACCAAGCTGTTTCCCAAAGAATTGAACCATATTAAATATCTTCTAGAAATGCATGAAGGTTCTAATTTCTCCATATTCTTTCCCAGCACTTGCTATTGCCTGTCTTTTTGAATAATCACTATAGTGGATATGAACTAGTGTGGTACCATTGTGGTTTTGATTTGCATTTCTCTCATGACTGATGATATGGAGTACCTTTTCAAGTTTGAATTGATCTTTTTTTGGTATGTTCTTTGGAAAAATATCTATTCAAATTCTTTCCACATTTTAATTAAGATATTTGTCCCTTTATTTTTTAATTATAAGATTCTTTATATATTTTGTATACAAGTCTCACCAAACTTATGACTTTTAAACTATTTGCTTCTATTCTGTTTATTAACTTTTTATTTCATTAGTGATATAATTTAAAGCACAAAGTTTTAAATTTATTGAAGTCCAATTTATACTTTTTTCTTAACTTAAGTATTTAGTATTATATCTAAGAAACCATTTCTTAAGTTCAAAAAGATTTCATACTAAATTTTCTTCTGAGCGTTTTGATCCTTACACTTAGTCTATGATCCATGGTGAGTTAATTTTTTGTATATGGTGAGAAGCATGGATTGATCCAATTTATCTTTTGAAAGTAGACACTCTTTCAAGGAACATTATAAAATTTTATGACACATAGAAATGTTCTGAATGAATTTTAATCACATATTAAAATCTTATAATCAAAAGATCATATTAGAATCTTATAATCAAAAGACATTTTTGCCATTTTAATGTGTTTTATGGAACAATGATTTAACAATATCTTGGTATTTCAAACAAATTAGTTTAATATTACATAAAACTGAACTAATGATACTATAAATTTTTTTGGTACTAATGCATGCATACTTTTACTGTAGCTTAGTTTATAATACCATATTAAAATTTAACATTCTTGTGCATTGCATAATAACTTTCAAGAAATTAAGATAGAACGTGGGTAAGTCCATTCAGGGTGCAATAAAAAGCACCTTAGATTAGCTATTTATAAACAATAGAAATTTATTTCTCATGATTCTTGAGTCTGAAAAGTTCTAGACCAAAATGCCCCAGGATTCATTGTTCTCTGATTGAGAGATGGTGCCTTCTTGCTGTTTCTCACATGGTGGAAGGGAAGAACACAGTCCTTCAAGCCTCCTTTAGGAAGGCACTAATCCCATTCTTGGGGGCAGAGTCCTTATGGCCTGATTATTTCTTAAAGGCCCAACTTCTTAGTATATTTCAGTGGGCATGAGGTTTAAAATAAATTTTGAGAGAACACAAACCCTGAGACCACAGTGAACAGACTATTTGTAGATCATTAACTCAGAATGAATAATTTTTATATCTATAGCTTTTGTTCAAAATTATTTTGACTCTTCTATGTTTATTTTCCATACTTGGCCATTTCATTAGAATAATGACAATATAACACTATATTTACATTTGTCTGCTTAGTTTTAAAAATAATGGGATGAAGGTCAAGATTCATTGTGTAGATTATACTTCCTTTATTTAAATTTATTCTAATTCACTTATTAAATATCTCATGTAAAATTCAGACATTCCTTGATATGAATGTCATCTGAAGTTTTAGTAAAACAAGTACTTCTGCTGCATTTTGCTGTGTTTTGTTAAAAGAAAAATGACTCTGTTTTCCAGGAGATTGTAGTTCTGAGTTTAAAATAGGTGAACCTCTCCTAAAGCAGGAGGACATACTTAGGGCTTTTCATCTGAGAAATGATGCAGACCTTGACTTGAGCCCTGAAAGTAGGAGTTAACTTCATACCTCTCTAATACTTCCCTTGGGTTTGGATATTCGAGTTGCTAATTATTATTGGGCATTTTATGCAAGTTAGGAGCTGAATGGGGAGACATCTGTGTGCTGAACTTTAAGTTGAAAGCAAAGAAACTATATGCTAGATCATCCAGTTTCCTTCCATTCTATGTTGATATCCTTTGTTTATATGCAAATATTTTGCTGCCTTCTATTTAAATATTGTGGCCTTGCCTTGGCTGTGCTCTGGTGAATTAAAAAAAGAGAAATTTACCTGTGCTTGAGCCAAAGTATTAAATTCAGATAGTTCTACTGTTCTCCTTCTGAAATCATCAGTAGGTAGGTACTAAAACAAAGGATGAATCTCAGGTGTGAATAAGGCTGATCGAGGCCTACCTGATTTTCTAGTGAAAACTTGGGAAGATCTTTGTTTTATTTTTTTATGGAATACAATAGTTTTTCGATCTGAGGTGAATTTTTTCTTTTATGACATCAAAATGTTTTTCAATTAATTGTCACAGTTGTGTATCATTATGCTAGATGACTTTTGTTTTGATGCTCTGTCTTGTTTACTTTTTAGACAAATACACAAACTAGCTTCCAAACCTTATAACTAGATAGCATTGTGGACAAGTGGGAGCTTAATGAGGAGACATCTACGTGCTGAACATGTTGTTTTTCTTTTTGCCTTAATCCATACACACATTTAACATCTGGAAGCACTGCAGATGCTTGATCATATAATTTTGTGTGTATGTATATAAAGGTGTGTGTGTGTGTTTGTTTGTGTGTGTGTATGAATCCATATTAGGTAGGTATATAGGTAAATCAAATCAAGCAGAGATATCTCTAAGCTATTTATTCAGGCTTACTTCTTGACATATAATTGACTCTTGAATGTTAAAATTTGATTCTATGAAAATAATGATGACATTTTTAATTCAGATGTCTCTATCTAAACTTAATGGTTTAGCTCTTAGTATAACTCACTATTTTGGTAGAGATTTTGATAATATTGAAAAAATATTGATTTAAAAATATGAGTTTCAATTTGCTTAAATATTTCCCTTTCACAGAAAATGTCCTCCAGAACAAGTAAAAAATCTCAATATTTTATGTCCTCCTCTATATTACAGAGGGTCTTTTGGTTCAAATTCTTTCCAGATGCTTGTGTCTATTTTTTATCTTGGACTGACCCAAACATCCCTACTCTTGTTGATCTAGATGGGCCAGTCTTGAGTAATCCTGCCTGAAGGTTACTAAATGCCTCTGTCTTTTTTTGTCTTCCTTTGGTATTTACTGTTAAATACTTCTATATTTTTAAATCAATTTTTATTCCTTTTTCTTAAACTGATAAAGACAGCAGTATATGTACAAAATTTAGAGTTAAAGATTAACATCCTAGTTATAATTTGTCTGTAATTCAAGGTTGTTTTCATTTGTTTTGTTTTTGGTGCCAAGAGAGGATATACCTCTTGATATGTTTGTATTAAAGATGTTGACATATACATAGCATACTTAAGGTCATACCTTGCAGATATTTATTAATTAGTTCTTTCTACCCTGTTTCCTTGTCAGAAACAATGTTAGTTTCTTCTCTGGTGAGTGACACATGCTAAAATTCATAGCTTTTATAATACTAAAATAATATTTTAAATTAATTTTTATTCCTTTTTTACAAAAACTGATAGAGACAGCAGATAAAGACACCTGAAGCCAGTGCTATAGGGTTACTAAATTCATTTTTCATCTTTAAAGAATTTAGTTTGAAAAAGAAGTTTTGAGTTCACTGCAATTTGAGAGGATAGTGAAGATATTTCCCCAACACATGCACGGTCTCCCCCATTATCAAGAACCCCACCAGAGTGGTCCATTTGTCACAACTGGTGAACCCCCATCAACACTTCATTATCATCCAAGGTCCATAATTTACACTGGGGTTCATTCTTGGTGCTATGTGTACTAAGGGTCTGTACTATGGGTCTTTAATGATAATATAAGCACTATGGGGGCTGGGGATGTGGCTCAAGTGGTAAAGCGCTCGCCTGGCATGCATGCGGCCCAGGTTCCATTCTCTGCACCACATACAAACAAAGATGTTGTGTCCGCCAATAACTAAAAAATAAATATCAAAAAAAAATTCTCTCTCTTTCTCTCTCTCTCTCTCTCTCTCTCTCTCTCTCTCTCTCCCCCCTTCTCTCTTTAAAAAAAAAATAAGCACTATGAAAATATCAGCAGAGTGCTTTCATAGCCCTAAAAATCTTTTGTGTTTTTAAAGAAATTGTCCAAGTAAAGGTTGCAGGCAGACATATGTAGAGACCTAGAAAAGGCCTTGTTCTCTCGCTGAACTTCATTTTGTACTTAATAGGTTTAAACACTTTTCTTTTTTAACTTTTGTTAACCTTTAGAACCTAATATTTGTTTTAGAAGTTTTTTGTTTTTTTTTTTTTTTTAATTTTACTTGGTCCCAGTGGGACAGATTGCAAGCAGTTTTCCTTATATTGCTCTTGATTTTATAAAGAACATTGTCAAATACCTGGGCAAGAATATTAGTATATGGGGCGCAGGATCGCCCGCTCCCTGTGCGGCCAGGTGCCGGCTCCCCGACCCGGCTCCTCCACCGGTGTTTCTTCCCCACGCCCAGGTCGGGCCTAGGAGCGTCACAACGCGTCTGCCCTGTCCTTCCACAACATCTCGAGGAGACGGAAATGTTCAGGTTGATGCACTGCTTGCCGCCAGGATCAGACCCTAAGCAAGGTCTCCTGAGACGTGGGCGGGAGCCCTGGTCAGCGAAAGGCGAGGACGGCCAGGACCAGGCGGGCCTGGGAAATCGAAGGCTGGAACATGGCTGCTGGGTTGCTGTAGAGAGGGGAGAGGAAGCCGAGGTCAGTTTGCTGAAAGAGCCCGCGTCCGCCATCTACTTCCGGAATTTGAAACCGGCTTCCTGAAGCCGGAATGGTGTCCCCATGGTTCTTTGAGGTCCTTGTCTGAGAACAAGGGCAACAGCTCTTGATTTGGAAGACTTAGACACTTCTCCTCAGTGTTGGGGAGAGAACCAAGAACTCTTTTTAAGGGAATTGTGGAATGTGCCCTTGGAGGCCCAAGAAAGCAGAAGAAAGATGCTTCAGACCAGTAACTACAGCCTGGTGCTGTCCTTGCAGTTCCTGCTGCTGTCCTATGACCTCTGTCAATTCCTTCTCAGAGCTACTCCGAATAGCACCTGTAATCCAGTTGGTACTCTTCATCATCCAAGATATTGCAATCCTCTTCAACATCATCGTCATTTTACTCATGTTCTTCAACACCTTCGTCTTCCAGGCTGGGTTGGTCAACCTCCTATTCCATAAGTTCAAAGGGACCATCATCCTGACAGCTGTGTACTTTGCACTCAGCATCTCCCTTCATGTCTGGGTCATGAACTTATGCTGGAAAAATTCCAACAGCTTTGTTTGGACAGATGGACTTCAAACGCTGTTTGTATTCCAGAGACTGGCGGCGGTGCTGTACTGCTACTTCTACAAATGGACAGCCGTGAGACTGGGGGACCCATGCTTCTACCAGGACTCTCTATGGCTGGGCAAGGAGTTCATGCAAGTTCGAAGGTGACTGCTTCTTGTCACACTGATGGCTGCCTTTCCTTCCTGATGGAAACTCTGCAGGAAGGGTCAGCCTCTGCACCAGGAAATAGCTGGACTTCCCTAGGACATGCTTGGGCCAGTTGTGTTCTCACAAGTTCCACGAGTTCCCCAGCAGACTCCTGTGCATAGTGCCTCCTCTCTCCTACCTCAGTTCCGCCCTTTACTTCCTTCCCTGCCCTGTTCCACTCCTTCTGCACCCCTCCTCTCTGCTGAGGCTGTGGCTCACGCTTTGAACCTACTAGTTCCCACCTTCCTGACACCACACTCTGGTGACTGAAGGATGCAGAGTGATAGCTGGGTGTTCTTGACTGATCCCCTCTTAGACATTTAGATTTTTATACCTAAAATACTTTTTTACATTTTGTAAATAGGAAATAAATTAAATTCTTTTTTTCATAGAAAAAAAGAATATTAGTATGTGTGCTTTTCTTACACATATTGCAGAGCTGAGTATTACTCATGAATACATTCCTAAATGAATATTTAAAAGCATTTTCTAGGTTTTTATAATATGTGTATTTGACTTTATTTTAATTATTTTTATTAATTGCTTACACCTAGCAATGATTACCTGAGGAGCTTTGAGGTAAACTCCATGGATCTTTCTCTGATGTTTTTACCCTAGTTATAAATGAAGGAAGCACACACACTTTAAAGCACCCTTTTTATATCATTGTTCTGCTAAGAGATTTCCCACTTCTTTACTTTTTCAGAATTAAAAGGATCTCATTTACTGCTTTGAACTCTTCAGTTTGCAGTTGGAGTTTTTATTTCCTTTCACAACTCTCTCCCTGCCTACTTCTGTCTTTGTGGTGCTGTTGGTGATTCTCTCATATCTGAATACTGTCTGCCAATTTTTTATTACTCATGCAAATTGTAACCCTTTTTTCTTCTATGAGTGCTTTGGCTCTATCATTCATTTCTTTTATTTAGGGAAAAAATAGTAACCTAGGTATTTTAAGTCTACCTTGAACTTGCCTCTTTCAAAGTCTTCATGGGAAGTAGGCTGTTTCATAAATGAGCATTCTGCCTTGAGTGAGGGGAGATTATACCCAATGAGCACACTTCCCTCTCCAGGCCTCAGGTATCTGGGGCTGTTTCTCACAGCTGGCACCACTGAGCTTGTAATGGGTATTTATTGCTCAGGAGTGACAGTGGATGATGATGATTATATAATAATAATAATTATAATTTCCCTTTTTTCTTGGAAATACCACCAGAAAACATAAAATTCCAATGTACTCAGAAAATACAGTTCAGAGAAGCTTCAAGTGAAGATGGTTGGATTCAAATTGTCAGTCATCTACTTAAATAATTGATTTCCTATTGAATATTTAACAATAAGTGTTTTAGCTAGAGATATAAGCCTTTAGATTACATTAAATTTCATCTGAATTTACATTGTACTTTTTGAACATCAGTTACATATTTAGAATTTTATAGTATTTTGCACCCCCCCCCAGAGTGGCTGTGGGTGGGAGAAATAGCTTCTAAAAGAAAGTTATAGACTAGGCAGTAGTAAACACTGCTGGGAAGAGAGCCTTGAACTATCCAGTGGCATGGTGGTACATCCAGCATATGGCTGGAAACTGAATCCTTAGAAAAGAACAGGAGAATAGATGGGGATGAGTTAGAGGGAAAAAAATCCCAAACACTTATGGAACTAATTAATGAATTAATATGACCAGCCAGGTATTTTTACTGATAGTAGAAACAGCTGAATTATGTCTTAATATAGGGATAGCAGTATAAGAAATAGACTTCAGATACTGAAGATTCTGAATTAATAATTCTCTTCTTTTTTTTCCTATTTGACCAGCTTGAATTTAAAAATAAATAAAAAATAAAAGATATATCCGCACATCCTTTTCTTTTGGTTATGATTTTTTGCTTTATCTGTATAGTTTTTAATCTGCTGTTGATCTTTTTAAGTAGAAGGATTTTGAACAAAGGCAGATTGACATTTTATTGCTATATGAGGGTGGCTTCCCTTAAAGTTTGAGAATTGTATAGCTTGTATGGAAGGAAATCAGGTGAATTTTTCTTATTACTGAAATTATTAGAACAAGAGTTAGCCAGTCCCTCCAAACCAAATTTCAAATGTTTTCTTTGCTATATGGAGGCTGATTTATACTGGGATATGGAGAGGGAGCATGGGATGAATACATAAACTCTAGATAGGGCAGAGGGTTGGGAGAGAAAGGGAGGGACCATGGGGTTATAAGTGATGGTGAATGTGATGATCATTATTATCCAAAGTACATGTATGAAGATTCAAACTGGTGTGAATATACTTTGTATACAACTAGAGATATGAAAATTGTGCTCTATATGTGTAATAAGAATTGTGATTTATTCTGCTGTCATATATAAATAAAAAAAGAAACTAAGGTTAATATTTAAACATTAATCCTCCCATATATGTAGTCTTATTGTCTGAACATAAAGTATTTGTTTTAATTCAATTAGAAGGTAGGTATTATACAATAGAATTAATTTGATTTTCCTTTAAAAAGCCTTGCCTACTCTTTTGCATATTTATCACTAAAATAATTATAAATTGAGTCAAACAGTTAGCTTTCTAGATATTAACATGTCTGAAATCTCATATCTTCAGCTAACACATTTTATTATTTGTGTTACACTCTAGGCTGGCTCTATTTGATCACAGCTCTGATTTGTACACTGTGCTAGAACTAGGGAACAAGGAACACAAAACAATTTAATACTTGCTCTGATTTATCAATTGACCCTAGATCAATCCCACTTCTAGTAGTGATGATTAACCAAGTCATCACAAACATAGATTTCATTTGTGGGGCATAACTGTAGCAGCAGGCATATTACTCTTTTATCAGCATGAATGACCTTTGCCGTCCCTCAGCATTTCCAGCTCCATTTGGGTATCAGCAGCAGAAATAACTGGTCAGATGTTTTGGCTCATTTAGCCAATGTCTTCCTTTAACTCAGGTTCTGCTACATTACTCAGCCTCTCTAAGTGGTGTTGCTTAAATTAACCAAACAAAATTTTAGTTGTCTGAAATAGAATTTAGGAAATGTATGTTAATTAGTCAACATTCTTTAATATTTGAAATATTATTGAACTATGGAATTAGTGTAATTCATTAGCAACATGTATTTTGGGGGATGCTTTAAGTTATTGTAATATTTAAAAATTGCATAAATTTCTAGTATATCTTGACTGACTTAAGAACCTTTCAGTTTAGTCCTTGATGGAAAAATCTCTAGAAGGGATTGGTTTGGTTTTACATAGCAAAATTTATTTCAATAAATATTGAATGAAGCTAGATAACCGGAAACACCTGCTATTCTCTCTCTCTCTCTCTCTCTCTCTCTCTCTCTCTCTCTCTCTCTCTCACACACACACACACACACACACACACACACACACACAAACACAGAGATGATCTTTTACTACTTACAAACTTAGTCTATTATTTTTAAATAAAATACATACTGTATGTACTTTTATACTGATAAAAAGACTACTTCTTCCTGCATTCTTCTTCATTACCATTGGACAAATATTTTGAATAAAACATCTTTCACTTGGACTTCAAACATACTTCCTTTATTTTAGTTTTACACCCCATGTGTCTATTACACTGAAAGGTCCAAAAAAATCTGAGGCTCTGGCTAAATCCTCAGTAAGGGAGGAGTATTTTGAGAGTACTACATGGCTCAGTAGACATTTACTAATTTCATTGATTGAATTATTCTATTTTAATTTTTTCAGTATGTAATCAGATCCAGGAGAAGAACAAGTTTAAATAATAGCAGTATTCTCTTTGTTCTTTTAAACTTCATGTAGTAAAATCATGTTTCACTCTCATCTCTTCTCATTGTGCAACCTTGACCAAAATTTTAATTTATGTAAATCTCAGTCTCTGTATTTGTAAAGTAAAGATAATGACATTTATCTTTTAAGGGTGTTATGAGGATTGGTAGCAATAATGCTTATACAATCTCACAATAGCTCCTGGATTTCAGGAAGTGCTCAGAAACGTAAATTGTCCATTAGCATAGGACTAACATTACTGGGCATATTTATGATAATTGTACATGAAGACACTTTTTTAAAGAGTACCAAGACAAATTTCTGAGGTTACTGCTGTTCAGAACATCATCTTTTATCTCCTTTACAAAAAAAAACATTCTCAGATATGACCTCAGATTGTACTTTTCCCAACTGAGAATTTAAACTCACATGAGCAGGAAAGGGTCTTTTAAGGCTATGGAGCATCTAGGATAGTTGAGGCCCCTGGATTTCCTCTGGGGTACCAGGAAAACCAGCCATAAAAAGTAACTTAGGTCAGCTAAGTCCTTCCTGTCTTTATTGCTATTCATCTTGTATGCTACATGTGAAGTAGCCAGATAAAAATAGAAAACCATTTAAAATGGAATTTCAGATAAATAGCTATTTGGGGGCATGAGTATGGCCCCAATATTGCATGTGATATAGTTATACCAAAAGTTATTCATAATTTACCTAATATTTGAATTTCACTGAAAATTCTACCAATTTCTTATTTTATCTTTTCTAAGTCTGACAGTCCTACCTCCATTCTAATATTTGGGTTACATATTAGGCAGATTTTATCCTAAACTAATACTACTTTTGAATAAAATACTGCTTAAATATGATAAAATCTTAGATTATACCACTAAAATGGCTTTATTTGTTGAAATATTTAACTGTTGCAAATTAATACTAAAACACAATTAGACAGTAAATCTCCTGATAAAACATGTCTTTCGGTTTCTCTGCTCTCAATAATTTCATTGAATCCTGAACATAATGGTCTTCCCTACATTCTTAGAGTATGTTAAAGAGAATATAGGGAAAACATAAGTGTATTCTATTTTAAGAAATTCTGCAGATAAAAAAGGGTTGAAGTGTGATTATTCCTGACTTCATTATTACAATTAAACATGTTATGTGCAAACATTTGATTTACATATATTTTACACATATATTAATGTAGCAGTTTCTGAACATTGCATAACACATTGAATTCTTCTTCCTAACTCTTCATACACTTCTTTGTTATTCACTTATTAACAATAACTAAGTATCCTCCATGTGCCAAAAATTGTTCTTTGTGCTGTTAATATAAAAATAATGATCCAGAATTTCTTTCCATGTGGAGCTTATATTCTACACAGGAGGAAGAATATAATATAATGCATTATAATGCAATGTGACAAAAGTTGTAAGAATAAAATTAATTGTTTCTAAATACAGGAAAAGTAGCCTGAAGTAAGCTTCACTGAAGAGGTAGCATTCAAACTGTGTTTTGTAGGATGAATAGAAATTTGCTGGACAAGAAGAGAGTTCAGGCCTTTTCAGGAGGAGAGAGAGAGAATGAAAACCAAATCAAAGCAAATCCCAAACACTTTAACCCCAGCAGTGCATCCTGTGAAGGAAACTGGTTTGACTTGGAAATAGTTAAGCAGATGACAGGTGGATGGGCACTCTGGAAACAATATAGTGTTTGAAGTCAGTGATTATATTAAAATACAGATAAGAGGAACTCCTAAAGAAGATTTTGTATCAGGTTATGAGTTCTAATTTTATTGTATCATCAACTCAATTTGGTTTTATGTAAGACAGAAGTTTTAATTCAGTAAGCACTAGGAATATACCTAGTTTTAGGAATATACCTAAAATATGGACAGGCAGTTGACTGGACATTGTTGGAGACCTTTATGGAGTACATGATGATAAGAGTATTAGACTAGCTGACTAGCAGAAGAGTGATCTTGTGTGGGAGATATTTGCAAGTTAGAAGTAACAGAATTTAAATGCATTTCCTTTTCCTTTTCCTTCTCATATGAAGCAGAAAGTTTGAATATAAAAAATAGAGATTGTTATTTTCTGTGTGTGTATGTGTGTGTTCATGTGTATTATTTCCCCAAGACTTTAAGTTCACTAGAGGTAGGGACCCTCTCTTGACAAACAATGCTCATGAGTTAGCTTGCATTGCTGTGACAAAATACCTCAGACAAAATACCTCATAAAATAAGGAAAGGTTGAATTTGGTTCACAGTTTCAGAGGTTTTAGGCCATGGTGAGCTGACCCCATTGCTTTTGGGCTAGTAAGGAGCTAAAGGGACTTTGCTTCTGTGGTTAAGTTAAGGAATTCTGAGATGGGATGATTATTCTGGTTGTCTAAGTGGGCCTAAGACAGACACAAGGGTCAGAGAGAGAGGAGATGTGATAGAGGAAGTGGAGACTCTGTGAAGATGGTCTGGGGCAAACAGGCGGGGACTGACAGAGGCTGGAGAAGATTCTGTAACACCTTATGTGATGACCAGACCATTCTCGATCTGGAGCTACACAGCTTTACATGGGTGAGACAGGAACTTTCACAGTGTGTCCATTGTTCCCTTGATTCTGGGTAAAATACAAACTTATAATGAATCGAGATTATATTTCAAGGAGAGTTTCTTCCATGGGTTCTTACTAAAATGCAGAGATAACTGAAGCTTTTAATGAGAAAATAAAAACTGACATAAAATCATAAAGTATGAAAACCAAATGTGGGGTGCCAATACATTGCAGATAGATGATGCAGAGAGGGGATGGGTGAACCTGCCTCTTGATAGAATGTTCCCTTCAAAGAGAAATCTGTCCTCCTTTGGTGTCATCCAAATAGACCATGAGCAAGTAACCCTAGACTGGTGGCAGAAAAATGGGCAATTCTCCAATAACTATCTGCACAGATTCAGTCTCACCTTGCATATCTACCTGCACAATGGACACTACAGCAGCTGGGTGACCCCTGGAAGGCTCTGCCTCTAGAGCCTCCAGAGGGAAGAGCTCCTTGGAAAAGGAAAGGGAACTCTGAGAAAGCCAAAGGGAAACCTGCCAATTGCACAAGCCAACATTTTGTCACTTCTGGGTGATATTATTTATCTTTATGATATAAGAGAAAAACAGGGTGGTATCTAGGAAGGAAGCATTATATTCCTGCCATATTTCTCCATCAACTAGGAATATAGTAAAAATCTACATAACATCAAAATCTAGAGTGTATGCATCACATGGAAGAGGACAGGGAACAGCTGGTAGGCGGTGTTCTCTTCCCCAGTGTACAAGATTGAGAGAACTGGCTTCCAAGCTGTGATGGCAGTGATATGGAAGGACAGTGGTTAACTTAGGGACATCAAGTGAAGGGTTTCCAGTGAGCTCTGAGAAGTTCCCTTGGGATTTAAGGGCAGTGCCCATGGGAGCTGACACTCAGCCCCCCACCCAACCCCCCCTCCTCTCCATTTGGCTCTCACAATCTCAGAGCTTACTAAGCCCTCCTGGTAAGGACACTGCCTCTGTGTCCTTGCCCCTCTTCATTTGTCTTCATTACCTTCCTGCCCATCCTGAGCCAAGAGACAGCATCATCTGTAGATGGTGGCAAGGATGGTCCTCACTGCCACTCCAAAGCCCATAAGAAAGTTGTGTGGGGACAGCGCTGGGGACAGTTCCTGGCATTCCTACTGGAATTCTCCTTGCTGGTCCCCAGATTCACATAGATATTGGATATGACATTATGGTTCACCTGCTGCTAGAGTCCAGGGAACATGCAAACAAGGTTTTAGAGCAGTTCTGGGAACCTTGTATCCTTATATATCACTGATAACAGGAAAATGCATTTCAGTCATGAGAATCTTTCAGTCTTGAAAATGGAAAACAATGTGTACAGAGCAACAGGAAATACCCAAACCATCCCATATCCCATCTCATTTAACTAAATGCAAACAACAAAAGAGTTAATGCCTACTCAGGATTTCACTTGTTATGTAAGAGGCAAATAAATTAAGAATGATTGTAAGTGCAGAAGAACAATTTGTATTTTAAAGAGCTTTTAGAAAAATAGACTTCTTTCCCCCTTATATGTGGGGTTTGGTTAGAAGTGCACAGGGGCTATAAAAGCAGGTGAGACATCATATAACCATCACTTACACAGCTTTTGTTGAAAATATGTAAGCATTTATAATGATAAAGTATACCTAGTAAGGAAGAAAGAAGACAAAACATCTGTGGGAAAGTTTGGGTAAAAAGATACACTTCTTCCATCCAGAATCTGATTTTTCCATCCAGAATCAAGTATGTCCTAAATTTTGCCACACTTAAAATAAGTCAACTGAGGATCTCATTCAACTCAGGTGGCTCTTCCCTTCCATGGTGTTCTGGCTTCAGTGATGTTAAACATTTCCAAGATGATGCATGCAGGGGCCAGAGGGGAGGGTCATTGATCATCTGCAGCTCCACCAGATTGAGGAGGTCTGAATCTTTGGATTTAGAATGAAACAGAGCAAAAACCTTGGTGAAGCTGAAAAAGTGGGCAGGGGCTCAAAGCAGCAAGTCCACTTATGGTGGATGAATGAAATCAGAGGTTACAGAAATACAGTTCATCACAGAACTGGGATGAAATCAAGGACAGGAGAACTGTCCATGCATGGATCATCTATGCATGGATTTCAAATGATATGCAGTTTTCTTGTGCTGTTTCTAACAGTATCTCAACAAGAACAGTTCTGGGAACCTTGTCTCATTATATATCACTGATAATAGGAAAATACATGTCACTCATGTCTTTCAGTCTTAGAAATGGAAGACTTAGAAATGGAGCAAGATGTTGAGATACTGGCTCTGGTACACAGAGCCAGGAAAACATGGAGAAGGTTTGGAAGGTAAAATCAAGAATGTAACAGATGAATAAGATTCCTCTCCCTTGGTTCAACACTTTAGAGATTTTCCACCTGGAAACAAGGCCTGAAGGTGGTGAGCTAGCAGCAAAGCCTGGTGGGAGGTGGGAACTCAGTTTTTTTCCTGCCACCTCTCCTAAAGATGAGGAGAAGGAATGGCCCAAAAGAGAGCTGAAGAAGTTTAGGCTGTTTATAAAGTTGGATTATGTCCTCAAAGGAAGGGCTAGTGCTTTAGGTAATAGGTCTTCTTTTCTAAATCATGAAATAAGCTTCTGAAACATGCCCAGGAAACAAGGCACTAGGAGAAATCCTGGGTCAGAGCAGGCCCTCCACCAGGATGCACATGCACCTGCAATGACGTTTGGACAGTCTTTGTCTCTTTTGCTCATTATTGGAAAGACAACCGACCAAGGTGGGGGAGGGTAATAAGAAGACCCATTAAAATAAAAGGGAAGAATGGCCCAGAGAAGATGAAGTTAAAATAACCCAAAGTGAAATTAGCAAACCTAATCCAGTAACTTCACAGAGATTATAGCAGAAGATACCTGCTTCTCTCTTCCCATGTCATGAGCCAGATTTGAGATGGTGCTGTGACTCATGTGTCTTGCAAAGGGAACCTGGTGCACCTGGAGGTTTTAATCGGGTGTCTTGTCTCAATACAGCATTAGTTTGAATCCCTAACTTCCACCCACTTATTAAGAGAGGCTCATCCCAGCCACATAGATGAAGCCTGCCTGTTACCCTTGGACCCTTGTCTCCTCCTGTCTTCAGCATCCCACCCTCAGTGCACTCTTTTCTTCCTCCTTTCTTCCTCCTTTCCCTCCCTACTCTTTCTCCATTGCTGCTGGGGTGAAAGGGAGAAGGGAGAGATGTTCCCTTACACAAAGACAGGTCACCAGGCATCTGTCTTTCAGTGGATGTGTCACATGGGCTACAGAAAGGCTCCTCCAGACAGCTGTGCTCACTGCTGCCCTCTGTGGAGCCTTGCTCTGGGCTTTCTGTTGCCTGCACCTTGCTTCATCTACTCTGACTGCCCTGCAGGAGCGCATCTGAATCCCCAGAACCTTGGTCTCTTCTCTCTTCCATGACCGTGCCTGGTCTACCTTCCTTTAGGGAACCTTAAACCTGAGGGAGTACAGTATTGCTCATTGTATTGCTCATCATTGCTGAGGCTGGCCTCAAACTTTCAATACTCCTGCTGCATCCTCTCGAGTCACTGAGATTACAGGTATGAACTAACATGTTCAGCTCATCATTACTCTCAATATAAGAAAAAAAAAAACAAGTACAATGTCTGAATAGCTGTTCATGATTACTTCTCATTACTAGGCATGAAGTACAAGGGAATTCCATGGGTGTTTCTTTTACCTTATTTCACAGTACATTTGATATAAAACTATTAACTTATTTCCATCTTACTGTCTGGATTTTTCCAAATGTAAAATATGGACATTGTTTTCACTCTTCAGTTTGAATAAAACAACCAACATTGGATACTCATTAGCAGTCCCTGCAGAACATGAATCAAAGAGGTGTCAAAAGGCCACCTGTACCCTCATCCTAGATGATTCTATAGCTGGGCAGCTGAATACATTGGCCAGATTCTTTGCACAGTGTAATAATAATAATAATAATAATAATAATAATAATAATAATAATAATAAAATTCATTTCAAGATGATGATATCCAATTATCTTTAACTTGGACCTGTTGATAAAGTCTTAGATGAGGCTTTTATTACATCATGTGTGGCTAACTCACAGTAAATGGTTATGACTTATTTGAAAATTAACTAAAAGTTTGCAATGAATTCACAAAAATTTTCCTCCTATTGTTGCCACAAACCTCTATAATTTAAAATGGGCAGGAGGTAGACAAGGCAAATGGAAGAGGTTTGACTATAGGAAAAACAGCCAAAGGTAGAAAGATAAATAAAAGTTTACTTATGCAAATAACCAAAAGGTATGTTATTTCTATTACCTTTTTCACTAATTACAAATGATAGTTTCTGTGATGGAGCTGTAGTTCACATGTGTAAGGCCTTGGGTTCAATCACCATCTCCACAAAAAAAGAAAAAAAAAATGTAGTTTCTTCATTAAGCATTTTTTCAATACACAAGAAATACATTGTTTTAAGTTCTGTCTACATGGTAGCAAACCAAAGCAACTAGAAAAAAAACAGAATTTGGATCTTTAAGAATGCTAATTCAATATTTAATTATTGTACAAATATATGTTTTTAAACAAAACTTTCTTTCTTTCTTTCTTTTTTAGTAAGAAGTTACTGAACAGTTCTCAAAGCTTGAGTTTAAAAAGTTCTCAAACTTTGTTGGTTCACAGGGCCCTTTGCTATAAATGTTTCACAGTGTCCCTGGGACAAAAGAAATAACTGACAGTCCCATTCATTAAGTGACGAGATCCAGTGTCTTTTGAATTATCTATGCCCTGACGATTTGTGCTTCTGGGTACCAGGCAACTTCTCAAACACTGGATTCAGAAAATGTCATCTTCATTCTGTCTCCTTTATTGACATGTGTTTACTTTTAATCACAGAAACCTGAAAATCCAGGTAGCAGACTTATGAAGTCATCAGGGAGAATATTGGACAACAGAATTTTGAAGCTGAACTTAAACTCATGCTTCACTTGGTGTCCAACAGACTTTGTTCTATTTCCCTCTAAAGTTTAAAATCTCCCTGGGAGCTCCTCTGAGTTTGCTGTGTGGCCAGGGGGCCTTGGTGTGTAACTGGGAAACAGCAGTGAGTGAAAGTTTTTAACAGTACCTGTTAAACTTGAACCTGAATGAGAAACTGCAGTAAAATGAACAGATATCAGTGGAAGGACAGATGGTTCAGATATGAATGGAAGTTTGTTGGGTAGTTGAAATTCAGTATTTCAATTAAGCAACTCAGTAAATAAAGTGAAACTAATTTGTCATTTGGGGAAATAAACTATCACTCTAACAGTTTTCTTTTTTAGGTGTATTATTCTATGACTGTGAAAGGCCCTAAATGATAGCAATGTATTTGTTGTTAAATATTCTATATTTACAATATAAAAATACAAAATAACTTAGGGAAAATATCCACATTTAAAGTCGCCTTCTCCCTCCTTCTCTATTTGACCTGGGCAAGGGCATAGTACAATGGGATCATGAAACTCGATGAAAAGTACCACTTTAGTGTTGTGGTATCACTGAAAACACTTATGTTATTATATTCAGCATGCTCCTCACTGTATGAAATTGATGTTGACGTCTTCACTATTGCATTTGACCTTAAGGGACCCTCCTTCCCACCCATTTCTTGCCCTTTCTCCCGAGCTTTTCTTGGGCTGCTATGTATAGGTTTAAACTGCAGAAGAGAGAATCACATGAGGACCTGAGAGCCAGAGAAAGCAAATGAATATAGTGATGGGACACTCTGCTCTTGGATGAATGTAACAAGCAGTTTTTTGAAGACATGACTGTGCTGGAATCCAAAGTTGGAAGAATGCAATACTTCCTCTCTACCTCTAGAGACAATTAGAGATTTCATTATCAGAGTGATATTATCTGAGGTGCATACTACTACTTTACAAAAAGCACTGACATAGGGGCTGGGGATGTGGCTCAAGAGGTAGCACGCTCGCCTGGCATGCGTGCGGCCCGGGTTCGATCCTCAGCACCACATACAGACAAAGATGTTGTGTCCGCCAAATACTAAAAAATAAATATTAAAAAATTCTCTCTCTCTCTCTCTCTCTCTCTCTCTCTCTCTCTCTCTCTCTCTCTCACTCTTTCTCACTCTGTCTCACTCTTTCTTTAAAAAAAAAAGCACTGACATAACTTCCTTTCATGCAGAAATAAGTCGACATATTGAAGAACTTGTTCTTATAGAGCACATCCTGTGTTCCTAGGAACTGCCTCTGTGCCTTACCCATTACTGATCATCACTCTCATTGAGGTAGAGCGTTTAATATGCCCATTTTACAGATGTAGCTGCTGTAGCAGAGTCTATCAACACTTCCCCTAAGGTCCAGAAATAAGCAGGTGATGGAGGCAGAATTAATATGCAGACAGTCTCCTTAGAGTCCCCACTCAAAGTCAGGAGGCTCACTGTCTCATCACACCATGGTTGTTATTAGTTTTGAAAGCTATTACAGGTTTGAGAGAAGAACAAATGTGGACCCCTCAGAAATTTCATGAGGATAAGGTAAAACTCATTTGATTCAGGACTAATACCATGTCTACTACATATCTTTCTAATGTAATTGCTTTCTCTTTTTAAATCAAGAGTTGTGTGATTTCTAAAAAATCAGTAACTCACACAACAATGTTGTATATTGTTGACTTTTATAAACCACTAATTGCAAAAAAATTCTAATATAATAGACATGCTTATAATTTTAGGTAATTTCCTCTAAGAATTCTGGGGCCCAGAATCAGGTAATGGAGGAGAGAATAAAAGGTCCTACCTGAAGAAATATCCATGCCCTCAACCAATTCCTCAGATATTATCCTTTTCTTGTCCTTCATGATCCAGTCTCTAAATTGTGCTTGGTTTTACCAACAGCCCATTTTTTGAAATTTCTTCCAAATTTTGATCTATAATTCTGTTTTTGTAGTTCACCTACCATTCAATTAATAACTATAATATACAAACAAAATATACCATTAGCCACCTATTTCAATAAAGAGATGTTATTTGTTGATGCAAAGAATAAAGTATTCCAGATACAATAACTTTTCCTAAATGTTTTCTTCTAATAATCTTAGTGTTCTCCTGTTTAAAGTCTTCCAAAAGCGACTTGGAAGGCCAACCAAATTCTGCAGAATGAACTTAAAACAAGTGTTCTCTTTATACACAGCATGATATAAAACATTTATTTTCCTGTACTCCCAATATATCCATTTATTTATACTTATTTCCCTGGTATAATATATTACATTGCCTTGAAATTATGTAGTATTTTCTATTATATCCACTGTGGTTACAAGAAAAATGCTTTACATGGATAGGATACTCCGAAAACAATAGCTGTCTGATGATCAAATCTAGCAAGCTATCTGGGTTTTAAAAATTTACACAAATCACCCCAGTGTTAATGTACTTGACCTTAGTATTTGCACAATAAATGTCGATTGTCAATTCACTATCTGGACAAAAGCTCTGTGAGTTTGGTTCTATGATTACTTCTACCTCTGTCCAGTTACAATGTAGTGGTTGGACAACAGGGAGGGCATTGAACGCTGTTCCTGGCTTCCACAAGTCATTGAGCAAACTCAACCTATTCAGAACACTTCGGGCAATGTTTTGACTCCATTTGAGTAAATATGAGGGGTGCATATGCTCAGAGGCAAGGGCTCAGAGAAGGTTCTTCTTCTACTTGGTCAGAGGAAATTCATGTTTCCTAGAAGAACATTCGGATTTGTCCTATGTCAATGGCTGTCAAAGTTACAAAGGAGAAAACTCAGTCTAGACTTACTTTTTTAACTTCAAGGAGAAGTGTGAAATCTATAAAATATTTCACTGAGTTGAGAGAGCAATTATGACTCGTATTTGCAAATACTTGGGATTGAATAGAATATTCTGCACATTTGTAACCCAGAACAATATGTGAGTGGCATTGTGTTAGGTCACGTGTACTATCAACTCAATTACACATCTTTATTTCTCTGTGTACCAAGTGATCTGGGTTGTTGTTACTATTTAAAAAATCTGATTCTAAGGGATGTCAAAGCTTTAAGTTCAGGAGTACAGGGGTTGAACACTTTCCCTTCATCTCTTATGACATGTGTCATCTGCGAGTTTTTTCTAAATATCCCTTGACCTATTTAGGTTTCAATTTTTAGAGTAGCTGGTATTTTAAGTTTACTGCCTATTGTGTGAGTTAATACTTCCTTTGTAGTGAAATAGAAGAAGGGAAAGAAAGATTTGTGTTAAAAACACAGGGAAAAGAACCCAAACTAAATCTTACTTCACAAAAGGTGTCAGCACATTTCAGCTACAGAAAGGGCTCCTCAGGTCTCAGCTGTAATGGGGCTCAGCCAACAGAACCCCAAAATGAAGACTTCAGAGGCAGCCGCAGAAGCAAACTTTCTCTTTGACTTTCTCTTGCACTCTTTTCACCCCCTCAAATCCCCCTAAGACAAGTGCAGAAATTAGATTTTCCCTTTTCCAAGGTATGGCATAGAAATCAGACCCCATTTACCCTAAAGCCAGCCATATAACCAAAATTATTACTAGAGCTTTCTTTCATTTTTCTGCATAAGAGCTGGTCATAAAAGAAACCCTCTAGTTTACTTTGAGTAGGTCAGAGGGACCCATTTCTGTAGGGTCCTGCCTCCTGCCCTACAGGAAGGAAAGCTACACAGAGAGGCCAAGAAGAACCTGAGCTGATAGGAGTGGCTGGGTTCCCACTCTGCCTATTCCATTAGCTTAACCACTTTGATGCAGTCATATGTCTCCACGGCTGTCTCTGCTTTATCCAACCCAAGCATAAAAGCAGAAAGTTCACCTGGGGCTTTGGGTCTTTAATGTGAAGGCTTCCACACCACCTCGAACTATGATCAAATAAACATGTTATGCTCATCTTTTGTCAGCCAGTGCAGCCAAGACCCTTTATAATGAGCAAGGAAAGGATTGTCCTCTCTTTGTCCCTAGAGCTCCTATCTGCAATTGCTGGGCCCCAGTGACCTCCACACATCATTCTCAGAGATCAGACTTTGCACATGCTGGCTTGACATAGAAGCCAGCCAGGACTTTACACAGGCCAATGTGTGACACAGAAGCATACTGGAACCCGAGCAATTTCCCCTATTCATTTAGCAGCTAGGAAAGTTTCAGATATTTTTGTGAAAAATACTTTCTTGGAACTAAAATCACCAGAATATCGTAACATAAAGGCAAACCTCAGTCCTGCCTCATTTTTAAAATTTCGTTGAATTGCAAAATCCATAAAATTGCCATGACCATAAAGGTTACCCAGTCTAGCAGGATGCTGGTGAGGGGAGGGGTTATCTTGGGACAACACAAACATTTACAAGGGACTGTTTTTTTCATTAACTAATGGGGAAAAGTTACTGGGATTAAAAGAATGACTTACAAGTTCCTTCGAACATCCAGGCACACGGCTGTCAATTCGCTTTCCGTAATCCAAATATTCTCATGGCTGAGCTGCAGGCCTTGTTTCTAATGCTCTGAACACTGTGATACTATTGTAACGGCTCTTCACTCCAGGCTGTGCTGCTTCACTCTATCCTACACAGTATGCCAGCGCTAGGCCTCCCCAGACAATTCCCAGCATACTAGTGACCTCCTAGCAACCGCACTCACGCTGTCACTCAAAGAGCTGAGATTCACCACAGTCTCATATTCTGGCCTCTGCCTCCTCTTCCAGTTGTACTGTCACTCTATGTGCCCTTCTGTGCAAGCCCTGTGTGCACGCCCAACTATGCACAGCTTCTAACACAGGCCAAGCCATGTTCTCTCACTTCCCCCTTTGCTAACATGCCCCAACCCCACTCCAGTGGCACTTGAAAAAGTCCGTTCTAGATGGCACAGAAGTTGACACTATTCCCAGGGAATACTAGTATCCAAACACAGACTTACAATATCACTTGTGGGTCAGACTGTTCTGCAGAAAACCCTGGCTGGTTCCTGACCACACAGGACCTTCCCTGGCCTCTCCTGTGGCAAGCGAGCAGCCTCCATAGCTTCTCACACTGAAACTTCACACTTGCTGTGTACTTGGGCAACGATGGTTTCCTCACCAGGCAGTAAAGTCCAGCAGGCAGGGATCATGTCATTTTTAACTCATTACTGTGTACTCAGCATCTAGCACATGGCTTTGACATGGTAGGCACTTGAAGAACAAGTAAAACTATTCCGGGGTGGAAAAATCTCAGAGCTAAAAATAATTATGATGCTAGAAAGCATATATGTAATATACTAAGTGTTGCTTGTTCTCTTGCTGGTTGTATCCCCCGGACCCGATTTGTTCATTTATTCACCAAACACTGATGGACTGACAATGAAGCAGAGTGAATAATCAAGGTTACTGGCTCTAGGACCTAGTGACTGAGAGGATGAGGTGGGTTTGGAAGGAGCAACCTCAGGTTGAGGCAGGGTTTCTCAGACTCAGCACTACAAACACTTTGGTCACATAATTCTTGGTTGGAGACAAGAGCTGCCCTGTGTTAGGACATGTTTAACAGTAGCTCTGGTCTCTACCAATAGGTGCCAATAGCGTCCTGTCTGATTACATCATGCCAACTAAAAATGCCTGCAGCTATTGCCCGTTGTCCCCTGGGGTGGGGGATTCATCCTTATTTGAGAACCACTGCTGTGAAGTCACAATTCTGAAGCAGAAAGACAAAAGTCCAGGACATGTAGCACCTCTGATCATATCAGATAGGCCTCTGTTCTCTGACATCTTCCTGATGAAAGAGCCAAACAATGGAGAGGCTTCTTAGATTGAGATTTCAGTGAGTTTGGGTCTAGAATCATGGATGCAAAGGACAGAGTGGGTGAGGCAGTTAGTGACAACCTTTGGGTTCACGGAACCTAAGTGAATGATTAGCTATCAGCCCAGCTTGGGGCACAGAAAACTAAATGTGATGGCATTACAGGTGGAACAGGAATATTACAAGAGCTGATTAGAGGTCATTAGCCACCGAACAGTGGCTGACTGGCCTTCTCAGTGCCTGAAAAACCTTGTTTGGTGAATGAGCAATTGATGATATTATGCTACCTTCTTACAGGGAGCTTTGCAGTATGCTCACATATTTGCAAGAGAGTCCCTATGCTAAATGACTCTTCTCACACATTTTAACATCATTGTCAGTCTCTTACTACCCCGTCAGCCTCTCTTCCGTCAGGAAATCGAGCTGGTGTAGCATTTTCAATGATTATATTCCTGGGTGAATAATGCTATTTAACTGGTCTGGGCTCTCCATCAAACTCAGGCTGCTCGAAAGTTAGATCTTTTCAGTGCAGATCCACTTGCGCTGTGTCAGCAGGAAGTCAGACTGGCACCATAGGCTTAATGGAGTTCCTCTTTAAAAAAAAAAAAAAAACAGAAAGGAGAGAAACACAAAACTCTTCCTGTTAGGGAACCTGGCATGAGTTGCCATCATGACAAGTCCATAAGCCAGGAAAGGGACAGACTGGAGGCCAAAGCCGGGCTGGAAAGGAGGCCATGCTGGCACCACTGGGGGTGGCTGCTCAGCCCCTCTCTCCCTTCTTTCCTCTCCCTGGCAGCAAAGTGGCTTCCATCTGGTCACCCCAAATCCTTTAAAACACTCATGTACAAATGCTGCAATTACTCTCCACAAGGGTTTGCTCAGGCACAACTGGCTCAGTGCATTATTCAAGGTGACACAGAAAAATCTTACAAAAGCAGAAAAAGACTTTCATGTTCCAATTCCTTTCCCAAGGTGAGAGAATCTGCTCATCACTTCATCTTTATTAGGCTTGAATGTCTCATTTTTCACTTTTCTCTACTCTTTTCACATGAGCATAAAATTTTTCTAAAATATTTTTAGAAAAAAAAATGTTTTAGTTAGTTATACTTGATGAACATCACTAAAAAGTATTTCTTCTTATCTTCTAGAATGGAAGAAAATGGTTGCATCTGAGATTGAGAATTTTAAAAACAATAAACCCCAGAATTTTACATCATCTTGAATAGCATTCCCATATTTCAATTTTAAAAATCTTACCCAAAGCGTGTTTAGACAGAAAATCTATAATATTTTTGTCTCCATTTAACTTCTTTTGATTTCCCCCTGCTTCCCAGAGAGCAGCTAATTAGGAAATTCTGTGTCTCTCTGCGCTCTTCATCTCTGCTCAGTTCATGGATCAGCAAATCCCTTTTCATAGAAGTTTATGATGTAATGTGTCAACTTGACTGGAATATAGTACCCAGCTATTTCACCAAACCTGAATGAAAGGGTTTCCTTGAAGATGTGTTGAGATGTGAGGACCATGTATACTCAGATGACTGTAAGTCAAGGAGATGATCCTCAATAATGTCATTGGCTTCTTCAGGTCATTGAAAGAGAAAAAAATAGATTGGTAGAGAAAAAAATTCTGCCTTGAGATGGTAAAATCAACTTGTACCTGATTCCTGCCTGTCAACATCCCTTACAGATTTCAGAATTGACAACTCCCACAGTTCAGTGAGCCAACTTCTTGAAATCCGTCTCTGTGTGTGACCAGATCATAAAAATCGATGTGACTTCCAGTTAGGTCTCTTGGATACTCCCTCCTAGATCCCATTTGGGAGAAGATCAAGCCATAAGGCATAGGTGACTAGGCAGGTAATCCAACTGAACTCGGGTTTCATAACTTCAACTGTCTGCATAATAATATGCCATCTTGGATGTCCAATCTTGTAGGGATAGTACATGAACATTGCCAGGGACATCTTGCTGCAACCTATGATACTACCCAAGGGAGAACTCCCAGCTAAACTCAGTCTTCATAGAGAATCATGAGACATAATACCCACAGCTCTTTTAAGCCATTTATTTTGGGGGGATGTTCTGTCATGCAGTAACAGATAGCAAAAATATGGAGGAATAGATCTGGTCATATTGTTCTTTTTTAAATATTTATTTTTAGTTATAACAATCTTTATTTTATTTTTATGTGGTACTGAGGATTGAACCCAGTGCCTCATGTATGACAGGCAAGCACTCTACCTCTGAGCCACAATCCCAGACTAAATTGTTCTTAAGTCACATTCACATTTTCTGTAACCAAGGATACTATTCACCGGACCTAATGAAAAATAATTTCATCTTGAAACTATTTGAACTGTTCCTTAAATTTGTTAATTTTTCCCCATCAGACAGGAGTAAAAGGTTTGAGAAGAGCTTTTTGATAGTAGGGATTGAACTGGTTTGTCTTCCCACTGAGCTACACTTCTTGTCTCTTTTAATTTTGAGAAAGGGTCTTGATAGGATGTTGAGGCTGGCCTTGAACTTAGGATCCTCTTGCTTCAGCCTCTTGAGTCACTGGGTTTACAGGCATGTGCCACTATGCCCTGTCTGAAAAGACCTATCTTAAGATCATTGGTATGTTGTAAATGACCTCCAAAGGCAGGACTGAATGGGTCCAGCTCTCCCATATCAAGACGATGGGTCAAAGAAGGTCTTCATCTCTTAGGCTTGTTCACTAATACTTAAAAGGGGGCAAACACATTTTAAGCCACTTAGAAAATTGTTCTAAAATGGAGATAATGCAAACCCTATGTTTTCAGCTTTATCTATGATCTTCCCCATGGAGTTTTGCAGGTATAAACAAAACAATACATCAGGCTGCCTTACCGCAGAGTGATGGCCATTCTTTGAATAATGTGTTCATATCCAACATTTATAGCTTTGAAGTGACAGAGAGAGGAGTGGGCAGTAGGTCAGCCAATGACAATGAGAAGAAACAGAGTTGGCAAATGTATTTTAAACAGATAAACAAAGGCTCATGCAGAGAGGTGAACAGTTCAAAACAATATTTCTTCTGGTTAGACATTTTTGGAAGGCCTGATCCATAAGAAACTATTAAGTAATGTATTTGCACTTTAATGTATAACATAATGCAAAATTTTAAATTTGTTACTTCTCATGAATTTAATTTATATACTTGAAAAAGGATCTTAAAAAAATACAAGGTCTTGTTGGCATCCCTCTTAGGGTCTCACCCCTTGAGAGCTCTGTTTTCTTTCTGTTACTCTAATAAATCCTGTTGCCTCATGTGCTCTCTCTGGGGAAAAATAAAGGGAGAGGGGCTGGAGTTGAGCCTTGTTGGCAGACAGCTTGCTTAGGAAGTATGAGGCACTAGGTTTGATCCTCAGTATCACATAAAAATAAATAAATAAATAAAGGTATTGATTGTGTCTGTCTACAACTAAAAAAAATTTTTTTAAAAACCCCACATGGGCTGGGGATGTGGCTCAAGTGGTAGCGCACTTGCCTGGCACGCGCAGGGCACTTGGTTCCATCCTCAGCATCACATAAAAATACAATAAAGATGTTGTGTCCACCGAAAACTAAAAAAAAAATATTAAAAAATTCTCTCTCTCTCTCTCAAAAAAACCTCATGTGAAAACTCAATGAAAAAGCAATAAAATTATTTTAATAAGATTAAAATATTTAAATATTTCATGTAATATGTATTCTAATATGTTAAAAGAGGATAATCCGAAAAAGTCAAGGTGGTAAAGATGACCATTTTATCAGCAATCCTTATAACAGTAACATAAAATTGAGTATTATTGGAAATTGACAAGTCACTGGTTAAGAATGAATCCACTTTTTTAGAAGTTACTAAATTAACTCTGACAAATTCCTAATTACAATGGGCCGAGAGCAGGACTTGGGATTTTAAATATCATTAGCTCACACATCGTGGAGAGATGAGTCTGGCCCCTATTCTGCAGGTTGATGTCAGGCAGCGGGTTGACACTCTCTATGTGATGTGTAGGTGCAGTTATATACAAACCTCTGTGTGCCTACTCTTCACTTAGGACCAGAAAGGATTTTAAGATGGTTTCTTTTTCAATAAAAATGAATGATTAAAAGTATGGCTTTAAATACAGTAGCAAAATGACATACAAGTACTTGAGATTGTGCTATGCAGCTGCCACCCCTCCCAGGTGCTCAGAGATCCAGGCTGCAACTCTTGGTATTGCCCCAAAGTTAGACAAGGGACACACTTGAGCCTCTTTATATTCCAAGAGTTTCTTCGTCCAGAACCTGCTGACAGAATACTTTTTTTTTATTTGTTGCTCACTGACTCTGTGCTCAGGATCTGGCAAGCTACCCAGTGTTCTCCCAGTGGTTTGCAAGTGAGACTGACAAAAACTCAGTTATAAAATCCACCAGCGGAAAATGCAGTTAACTTTTCAGTGGACAGTCACTTAACATTTTCTCTTGGTCTCCATCTCAGACTTAGACTGCAGTAACCTCTCAGGATCCTACAGAACCAAGAAAAGGCCATTTGTTTCTCCCATTCTAGATGGTGGGACACCCTGAGGGTGAAGTGTCCCTGATCCCCTTCCAACCAGGGGCTGAGGTAGACTGCCAGGGCACCTCCTGCCATGGCACGCCAGGGTCTTTCCAACCTACCACTAGTGTGGGTGAATGAGAAGGAAGGGGGAAGCTTGGGATGTGACGAATTTTGTAGCTACAAGTGTGAATGGAGGAACTCATCACTTTCTCATCATGAAAGTCAACTGGGAGTTCAAGTATCAGGATAATACACCATAAATCAACATGTTGATGACCCAGACCAACAGTGTTAGATTAACTATTTAAAGCTTAAAATCTCACATCAAAGGACTAAGAAATTCAAGGTGTATTAAAATGTATCTATGCATTATTTGATTCACAGTTCATGTATGAAAGACACCAGAAGTTTCACAAGTATGTGTTAACAAAATGGTAACTTTCACTCATGTGAAAGTTTCACTCATGTGAAAGTTGATCATCAACTGAAACTGAAGTTGTTTGTAAGATCAGACCTGAGAAATCAGAACCGAGATGAGAGCCAGCCCCAAACATGCCAGTTAGAAAAAACAAAATCCAGGGGCTGGAGTTGCGGCTCAGCAGTGGAGTGGTCACCTAGCACATGTAGGGCACCGAGTTCAATCCTCAACACCACATACAAATAAATAAGATAAAGGTATTGTGTCCATCTACAACTAAAAAAAAAAAGAAAAAGAAAAAAACAAAAACCTAACCCCTCCCTCACCTCAAACAGGAGACCTTCAGCAGCCTATGAAGAGGGGCCCATTGACTGATATGAAAGAACTCTCTGCTCAAACCACACAAGGAAAGCAGCCAACTCACCTTTTACACCAGGCTTCTTCTTAAGCTTGCTAAAGCTGACTTTAAAAAGCCCATCATCCTGCCAGTGGAGCTCTTTACTGTTTGTCAAGTGGATGCTGCCTGGTTCATGAAACCACACTAGCAGCCAATTACATCCTTAAAAGGAATTTGTTGATTTTTTTTGTTGACACCTGTATTACTGTCATGGGCTGGACTCCTGATTTCCATGCTCTCTCCAGCTCCTTTCAAGAATCTAGGCTTTTTTTTTTTTTCCAAAAAAAAAAAAAAACTGTGCCTTGAGAAATGACTTTCCTGCCAGAAAATCACTTTATTACATATGGTTTGCCATGCTCTAGAAGGAGTTTCCACTGGGTCTGCCCAAAGTGTAATATTTCATAGGTGAAAGAACCCTTAATGCCCAGGTGATACAACTTTTACCCAAATTTAAAACACAGACTGCAGAACAATGGTCAATATCTGTGGATGCCAGCTGAAAAAGTATATTTCATCACTCTGAAAATGTCCAATAAATGACTGTCAATTAAAAAATCAAGATACAAACATATAGAGAAAACATAAATGTGTGTGTTGGTGGGGGGCAGTAAGAGAAAAAAAAAGAGAAACAACGGAAAAGAATACTAAGACAGAGGCTGTAAAAGACTGGGAGGACAAATGGAGACATTCATAGTGTGATCAATATTGGCACCAAGTCACTTTAAAAATATCTCTTTGTATTTCCCTTCTGGTGCTCATCATCTACAATCTCATGTTCACTTAGGAGCAACTAAACATAGATGTTCTATGTTGCTAGCATAAACATTGGAAAGATATGTAGCCAACAGCATTTTAATCAGTCTGACTTTGTTATCAAATGGACTGAAATACTTGTTTTAATCTTTTTCAAAATGTAATCTGTTGTCTAAGATACAAAGAGAATCTTCAGTTTTCTTGAGGATAGTTACTTGATGTTACAGGTTGAATTCTATCTCCCAAAAGCCATGTGGAAAGGCAAACCACCAGAATTTGTGACTGTGTGCTTATTTGGAAATAGCGTCTTTGTAGACATAATCAACTTATAAGGTCATACTGTGTTAGGGTGGGCTCTAATCATGACTGGGGCACCCAGACAACAATAAGGCACTTTGGACACAGAGGTACAGAGGGAGGACAATGTGAAGCAGACACAAAGTATATGCCAAGTGTCTACAGAGACAGGACTTTGAGTGAAACATTTCTAAGCCAGGGAATGCAATTGGTAGGAGCTGGGAGGGGCAGGAGCTGGGGAGACAGCATGGCCCTGCTGATTGATACCTTGATTTCATCCTTTAGAACTGTGAGAGGAGGAACTTCTGCTGTTTTCAGCCACACACATTCACAATCATTCTTTCAGCAGGTGGAACACACTGGAAAGGTGTGATGATAGTTGTTTCTTATACTTTCAGAGGATAATACTTTAATTGTCATACTTATTTAATGTTATCTAATGCCCTCTTCACAAGTGATTTTTGAACAATGAAGCAAAACCGAGTTTGATGAAATTATATTTATGAAAGCTAAGTGTTGGCAATGTATCAAAACTCATGAAAGACTTTACATACATACAACATGTATACACACAAGCACATATGAAATCTCATACATACATGTAGATTTTTATATATGTTTATACACATATAAGTTAAATATTCTGATTCAGGATTCAGCACTTTTTCTCTTAGGGCCAGATAATAAATACTCTAGGCTTTGCCATCCACATGGTATCTGTCAAAATTACCTAACCTTGCTTATTGCACAGAAGCAGGCACAGCATGATATATGCAAATGAGCATGACATGTGTCAATAAAACTTTTATTTACAGAAGCAGGCAGGGTGTCCACTTTGGCCTGTGGGCTTCAGTTTGTTTGCTCTACCTGAAACCATTGAGAGAGGTACTGTTTGCGGATGAAGAAACTGAGACTGAAAAACCTTGTGCAAGGTCATACAGGGCAGGGAGCGCTGGCATTCCAGCCTGGTACTAATCTGCAGAAGCCGCTGGGCTGGTGTAATCATTTGGCTACACTATCTCCCAGGCAGGAAAAATTGTGGACTTTCATTAAAAGCATATTGATTAAATTTTTAAGAAATTTTTCTGATACCTATGCTGCCTTGGCAAAAAGAAATGTAAAACAAAGATAGAATAAATTTCATGAAGTCAAAAAAAGAAACTGCTACAAATCTTTTAAGGAACTTGCATATATGTCAAAAATGTTTTAGGAAATTAAAATTATAATTTGGAGCCACTGATTGTTAGTATTTTAAACAATCTGTGTATATGACCAGAGAAATCATGTGAATGGGAGAGAAAACAGCCATTTAAAGGAATCAGGAAAATCCTGATGTATGTCACTGTTTTTATTAGTTTTCTAGCTAAAAAAGCAATTAAAAAGATTTTTTCTAAAGTTTTCTGGAAACACAGAACAGTGATGTGATACTGGTGGTGGCATGAGCCTGGCTGCCACAGGAAAAGCTCACCTCTGTCACAGGCACCCTAAATGTGGCTTTTCCTCCCTGTCAAAACTGACCCTTTTAACACTTAGAAGCACTTATGCTGGATCTTTTTACCCCTTAGCCAAGAATTCTCCAAACACTCTATTAGTGTTTGACTGGGTGCCAAATCATTCTCTAAAGACATGTGAACATGGAGCTTTCCAAAATCAGCTGAAAATCATTCAGCATCACTCTTCTTACAAATGCCTTTTATTTAGCTGGTTCAGGCAGCTTTGATGGAGAACACAGGAAACCCATCCTACTGAAGGATTTTAGAAATCTTAACTGACAGGATTAACTAATTCATCCTTTATATCACCACAGTGTATTACCACAGCATGACGATGATGCCTCTCAGATCCTTCGAATCCATAAGTCTGGCACAAAAGGCATATGTGACTACCTCTTGGACTTGTTTTAATTCTAAGTAAGTAGAATTTATTTTTAAGCATGACACATAATACAAATATCATCAGGATGTAGCATGCACACACATACCCATCCATGTGTGTGATATGTACACATATCACACAAAAAAGTTTTTAAATAATATGCAATCTTAGAAAGTGTGATATACTCTGATAATCATTTATTTGATTCCATTTTATAAAATGCTGGCTATCACTAATATCTTGAGAATTGCTATTTTAAAAACCATTCGATGCAAAAACACAAGCAGGGGTAGCTATTCTCATATCTGACCAAGTAGATTGCAAAGAAAAGTTAATCAGAAGAGACAAGGAAGAACACTAAATACTGTCAAAGAGAATAAAATTAATCCAACAAGAAGATATAACAATAATAAATATTTATTCCCTATAGTGTGAATAATTACATGAGGAGATAGGAATAAGAGAAGGGATCCTGTCAAAACAAAGTGAGATCAAAAAAGTAAAAGCAGGGGATTAAGGAATAAAGAGGAGTGGAGGGGAAATGAAAGAACTGTAAAATAAAGTTGACCAAATTATACTGGGTACACATGTGAATATACTACAATGCATGCTGATTTTCTATATAACTATAATGCATTAAGCTTACTCATTACTGTTAAAAACAAAATGACAATGAAAACCACTAAACATCTATTTAAAGTGGGAAGGCTCCTCTTAATCACAGAAAATAATTTTATAGCAATTTTATAAAAAGTAAGCCCTTGGGCTGAGGGTATATATCTCAATTGGTAGCGTTCTTGCCTAGCATGCACAAGGCTCTGGGTTCAATCCCCAGTACAACCCCCCCCAAAAAAAAGAAAAAAAAAGCAATCCCTTAAACCAGACATGATGGTGCATGCCTATAATCCCAACAATTTGGGAGGTTAAGGCAGGAGGATCACACATTCCAAGTCATCCTCAGCAACTTAGCAAGACCCTATCTCAAAAAATAAAAGGGGTTGTGGTATAGTTCATTGTTAGAGCTCCCTAGGTTTAATCCCCAGTAATATGAAAGAAAAGTGGGGGCTATAAGACATGTCTTAATATACAATCTACACTAAAAGCAACTGTGATGATAAACTCTAGTCCAGCTAACTGAGGCTGAATATCCAAGGAATAATATGTTCTTGGATAACTTCCATACTGCAAGGGAAAAATGAAATCTTCTAAGTCACTATACATGCTAATATTCCATAATAAATTGAACAACTGAAATGTTATAAAAATTTTAGATAATAAAAACTCCACATTTTCTTTAATGGTCCTTATTTATCTTTTGGTCATTTATAAGGAGATATTCCATACAACATTATTCATTCTCTTCTCTGCTGTTTTATTTCTCCTTTCATCATATTCATCACAACTACCACCATGTGTCTTCAGCAGCATCCCCTCACTTGAGTCTAAGCTTCATGATGGCAAGGGCTATTTTTGCTTGTCTAATTTACTGCTATCCCTAGTACTTAGACGATTAGGAACACAAGAGATATTTGTGAAACAAATTAATAAATTAGTGATAAAATGAGTAGAACACTGACTTCTGCACGGAAGTTCAACCCCAACAAATCACATGCCTCATTCTTTCCCCTCCTACATGGTTATGAGAGAATCACAGAAAGACAAGCCTGTATACTCTGAAGGCATAAGCTGTACATCATGCACTACCTATCAGTGCTTGTTTCTTTCTTCCTGTACATTTACAAGTAACAACTCCCCAGCTCCCTTTGGCACTGTTTTGGAACTACCAGTTGCTCATTTCCTTTCTGAAAAAACAATAGATGTGAAATCAAAGCACCCTGTCCTTATGCCCCTCCTTCAGCTAAAGTAAGAAGCTCCTCAGGCCACAAAGAATAACAGCAGCAAGGAAAAGGCAAATGGCAGCAGGGCAAAACAAACCAGAGGCTTCTACTTTGCCGTAGTCCAGTAAAACTGAAAATGGTTTCATCTTTTTCTATTTGTATCCCTCTGCAAAGAAGTAGTTGGGCCCTGAAAAAGAGGCTGTCTTCTGGCTGCATACCCCAAGTTATGGGAGAAAAGATCATACCAACTGACATTTGGGTACTGATTTTCCATTGGTACTTCATCCACCTATTTAACTGAATCTCTCCAAAACTCATGTTAAGGATCACATAATCCTTTCTGCAATGACTTGATCAAGCTTGCTGGAAAATCTAACAAGAATCCAAGGTTCTCCTTGTTTCTAAGCTTATGGTGTTGTTGTCTGATGTCATTTGGAAGTAGTTTAATGCCTTCTCATTTAAACATGCATGTGTCTTGAATTGACATTTAAAGTTTGGGAGGTGGAATGGGCTCTCCTAGCAGAATAAAAGCAAATCACCTAGTAAAACAGGAGATAAATGCATAAATCTAGCCAGAGACTCTGAAGCAGTAATACATTACTGACTGAAAATATCATTTCAAATGACTTTATACTACAAATTGGCATTAAGAGACATCTCAGTCTGCACATGTATTCCCGGCTGAATGTGTTGCCTATTCAAGTGATCAAAACCAGTCCATTTTTAAATTCAGGATAAATCTCAGGCCTCAGAAACAGAAAAAGGAAGGAAAAAGAAAGGTTCCAAAGCAGAAAGGCAATAGTAAATGTTACTCATAGGACCTATCTCTCTGATATGCCTCAAGCTTGCTAGCAGCATTTCTATGCCACAGGCATGATACTCTCCTTTGCCCTCCATTTATTTTACAGGAAGTCCTTTCCTAATAGCCAAGAAAATGAGACAAAGCACTCTGACATCTCTCCTGCTTAGAAAAGGCTCAAGAGCCTGGAGAGATGCCGCAAAAACCAGCATGAGCACAACAAACAGCAATGGCCAAGGAAATTCAATCCCAATTGAAAATCTGCCAACTGGGAACTACTCAATAATTGAAGAATAAGCATCTATTTAAATAGCCAGTGTCCAGTTAAGTATAAACCGTGTGGTTAATAGGATCAGAGAAGAAATCCCTCCTACAATCACAACTGGCCTGTTAGAAGTTCCAATGACTAGAAAATCATTCCTCCCTCTAAGGTGAATGTTCAAATCTTCAACAGACTCAGTGAAGCACAGAAGAGAGCCACCAGGGTAGTGGTGCTTCAGGTCACAGCAGGCTTTGCGATGTCAAGTGGGATGGGGGGGCATGCAGGGATTACCTTGCCCCACGTGGCAAAGCTGGACATGCCAGGGAGCCCCACAGCATGTGGAGTATGGATTTGGATATGAGTAAGAGTTACCAAGAGGTAACATCCAGAGCAAAGAACTGATACACAACAAATCTAAACAACTAGAAACAATACTGAACTACACACATTTAGAGGCCATTTAAATGGACTCAGCAAATCCTTTCAAAAATCAAATTTACTCTTAACATGGCCCAAAAGTTAAGAGCTACTATACTGGCTGACCCTAATGAACTGCCCAAACACAAGGCAACATATCACACTGTTGTTTTCCAATAAAGAATGCCAACAGTTGTACTTGACTACAGTAACAGAAGGTAGAACTTTTTTCAAATGGCAGATTTCCCATCCAAATTAGTTCTTCTGAAAAAAAAAAAAAAAAAAAAAAAAAAAATATATATATATATATATATATATATATATATATATATATATTTTAGTATCTGGGTACGTACCAACAGGGTTGCCTGAAAATATAACCTGGAACCTTCTCAAGCTAAAGGTTTTGGGGATTAAAAACATCTATGAGGTAAATCCTTGAGAATTGACTATAACTACAAATAAATTTTCTGTGGTCTAAAATTCATCTTCCACTGGTAGGTACTATAAAAACATCATCAGGACTAAATGAGATCCTAGCACTCAGAGCAATCATGGTTCTAAAATATGGTCCTAATCTTAGATCTGAACCTGATCCCCCAGAGGTAGAATCCAGGAGCGTGTGCTGTTAATAAGTTCCCTGGGGTTATTTTTAAGTTCAAGAAACACTAAGTTCATCTCTTTCCCTCCAATTACAGATGGGGAACTAATAAATCATTCAGGAGAGAGTCTATGTTCAGGCCTTCACATTAGAACTTTGTGACCTGAGAATGAATGACCCAAAAACACTTGTTTCAGCAGCCACATATAGTCAGCCAGAGTAAGGGCAGCCAACTCCCAGCCCACAGGCATCTCCCTCTCCAGAGCTTGGTGTGTGGCCTTGAAAACAAGTGGGAAGGGAAGGAGAGAAAAACAGAAACCTATCATTACATTCTACACTAAGATTAGATTACAAGTAATGTGGTGAAGAGCCTTTAATAGACTAGAAATACTCTCACAGAGATGCCTGTCAATTCTATGCAGAAGAACTAGCTAGTAAAACTTTAAACAAACAATTACTTAAACAATAAGTTATTCTACTTCTCTGCAAGGCTGCTGAAGGCAGAACAGAAGAAGAGTTTTCTTAGGAGAGCTGGTCTCCAAATCTGAGGTCAAGACCAAGATGTAATTCAAAGTAACTACCCCTGCAGGCATTATCTCAGATACCACCAGTCTATGGACAACAGCTAACTAATGCTGTATGCTCCTCACTGGCCCCCATACCTAGCCAACACCCCCTTTTCTCCCAAGAGGTACTATGACTATTACTAATAATGCTGGAATTGAGTAGATGTATTATCAATTAAAGGAGTTTATATTTTTCATTTTAAGAAATAAAAACAACAGAGACATTTTTCAACTAATGAAATAATTCTGAGAAAATATCACACCAAAGAATAACCTTATAGAACTAACAGAGTAGAAAAAGAAAAAATTGAGCCAGGCATGAATCTAAAGGCTGAGGTAGGATAGGAGAATTGCCAAGTTGGAGGCCAGCCTGGGCCACATAATGAGAACCTATCTCAAAATGTAAAGTATAAACAAAAAGGGCTGAGGATGTATATCAGTGGTAGAGCACCCCTGGCTTCAATATCCAGTCAAAGAAGTGGGAAGAAAAACGCTGGGAAAAAGAATGAAATAGAAAAAAAGTTAACCAAGAGGTTCAAGATCCAGATTCCTGCTCCAGTTTCAATGCTGTGAAACTAAGCTGGTTTTATGACCCTGCTAGATCTGTTTCCCCATCAGAAAGATAGGGAATCAGAGAGGGAAGCAGTGAAAATGATCAAGTCCTTTTGAAATTGAATTAATTTGTAGCTCTGTGGATAGCTCTTTAAATTGAAATTGAAATCAAGTCTACCTGATTATAATATCAATGAAAAATTTTTTTAAAAGCAGAGCCTATCAGTGATTGCTTTGGTCTGTTTTGTTGTTTGCTTTCAAAGGTACTCAAGAATGGCAATTAATTCAGAGTGGAAATCATGACAGCCACTTGAGTCTCATTTAACTCTAGCATTGATACTCACCAATGACCATTTATCCCTAGATTCTACTTTCCCACTTTTACCACTACACTCTAAGACCATCCTTTCAGGCCCCAGTGTGTACTTACATCCACTTACAGCTCTATAAATAGCAAAAGCCAGGCCCTACACAGTGACCTGCCACCTGTGAAATTACCATCAAATGATCTGATCAGGTTTCTTTACTATCTCTCCTCCTCTTCGCCCTGGGCCAAAAATCCAGATGCTGCTGTGCATCACATTTCCCTTGATGGGTGGAGAAAAGACCTGTCACCAACACAGGATGGCCACTTCACCATAGCATTCCAACTGACTTAAAACAGAAAAGGTCGAAATTTTAATACCAAATCTCCAATATTTATTTTTTAAGTTTTGAGCCCTACGAAATTTATAACAAAAGTTATATTTCCAAGAAATTAAGCATAAAATATTGTTATTTTATAATCAATTTAACTTAATAAAGTCAAAAACAAAATCTAAAAACAGTACCTAAATTTTACATGATTAAATATCAATTGGAACTGAAAAGGAAAAGAACTCTAAAGATGACAGGCAGCTTATGACTAGTACACTAGAGAAAATGTATTTCCATTATTTTTTATTTCCTTTAATTATGAGACTTCTTGCCTAGGTTAGGAAACCTAAAATGGCAGGGGCTTGTTTGTTTTGTAAAGCTCAGAAACAAGTGTTCTCTGTCCTTCCTAATGTAGGATCACTTAATGCGAAAAGATAACCTTTCCAATTCATTTAACAAACATGGATTTATTGAGCAAACACTGTATGTAGGACCGATAGCTAGAACTTAAGGGATCAACATGTAAAAAACAATGTTTCTAAAATTGTTACACACACACACACACACACACACTGAACTATAGCAACTATATGCAATATCTTATTTTATACATAAATAAATATAGTTTAAATGAAATGTAAAAATGACAGTCATTTTTCAAAGTTTAGCCTATCACTATTTCATAGTCCACAGTCATGCCTCACACCAAATGCACTTACAAGAAACTCTGTTAGGGTAAGTACTAGCCTATTTAAGGGGAAGTTCAGAAGGCAGTTAGCAAATGCTCCTTACTGCTAGTGGTAGCATGCACCTCAATCCTACCCACTGGCCCCTTGCTGCCTCACAAGCCTCTCTGCCTACCCCCAAGAAACCACTAGAAAACTGGTTGACTTATTCTCAGTGTTAGTTTTATAAGAACATAAAATATCCCTTTCTTTTCTCTTACCATTCTTTAAGATCAGAATCAATAACTTCTCAGGAATATCATGTACTCTAAATCTAAAATTATGCCCCTTACATGTGAGACCAGTAACTCCCCAATCTGACTGCATACTACAAATAACTGAGAGCTTTAAAAAAATGAAAAATACATTGAAGGTCCCATCACACCGCAATCCTTATTTACCCAGTCTGGAAAGTGTGTGTGTGTGTGTGTGTGTGTGTGTGTGTGTGTGTGTGTGTGTGTGTTTTAAAGTCCCTGGGTTATTCTAATGCACAAAGACCGCTAGCGCTTCATTAAGTGTAGTCTCTGGACCAGGAACACCAGTGGCATCTGGGAACTTCTTAGAAATTCAGAGTTGAGGGTGTAGCTCATCAGTAAAGGACCTGGGTTTGATCCCCAGAAACACAAAAGGGAGGTGGGTAGGAGAAAGGATAAGAACAAGAAAGAAGGAGGGAGAGATAATGAGAGGATGGGACAGGGTCTAAGTTGCCCAAACTGGCCTCAAATTTGAGATTCTCTTGGCCTCTGCCTCCTAAGTAACTAGAATTACAGTGTGGGCTACGGCACCTGGCCACTATCAGTATTTCAGCAAGGCTTCCAAGTGATTCTAAGGCACATTAACATCCAAGAACCACTACATTAGAAAACCTAAAAATATTTAAGAATTACTGTACTGTTGATTCATTTTAAGGCATTTACATCTTACCTTTATAATTATATAATAAAGTCCTCAAAGAAAGAAACTTAACCTTCTAAATATCCCTATAGCCAGTACTGTGCCTTACACGGGTAGGTGCTTTGTTAATATTTAATGGCTTATCATTCAGCCAGCCTCCATGTGGAATCATAAGCCACACTCTCCACAGAGAAAAGGGAGGGCTCTATGCCAATATAAACTGGCAAGAGTGGTCTGTCCCCAGAAACTTGATTAAATGTCAATTCCTTCTAAACCTACAGGAGTCAGCTGTCCCCGTACTATCCAAAAATTATCTTTCTTTAATCAAGAGTTACAAGAAGAAATTTGGAAAAATTATCCTGAAGAAGAAATTTTTCTTCAAAGTCTGTTTTTAAAAGAAAGAAAATTATTGGGAAATGATTTTATATTAAAATCAATAATAATCATCTATTGAATAAAAAACACTTCAGTGGACTTCAATAAAGATTCAACTATTTCTTAGAAATCAAAGCTCAGACCAGATGCAATGGTGCATCCATTGAAATAGGAGGATTCCAAGTTCAAAGCCAGTCTCAGCAACTTAATAAGAACCTATCTCAAAAAGTAAAAAGAGCTGAGGACCTGGCTCAGTGGTTAAGCACCCCTGGGTTCAATACCTTGAACCTTAAAAAATATCAAAGCTCAAAGGCCTTAGAGTAAAATAGTAGCACCTATAGGGAATCAGTCTAAAACCTAGCTTTCTGAGAATCATCTACATAAAGGGAAGCTTTCACAGGAATTGCTCAAAAAATGTTAGCTGCTTCCATCAGAATATGGGTGCAAGACCTTCAATTAAAGCAAAGTGTGTTCTCAGAACTACAAAGTGTACAAATGACTTTTAGAAAGTTGCTTAAGTAACAGAGCTGTAAATAAATACAACCATTCCATTAACACAACCAGAAAACTTTAGTAGTCCAGAAACCCTAAGTGACAGATAAGAAAATGGCATGGGGCAGACATAATGGGATAGATTTCCTCCTTTTATGATAGCCTCCACTGGTTTACTTGTGACCACACTTTCTGGGATTACTTGAGACTGCCCAAGAATTAAGGAAAGACATGTAATTCTAAAGTTCCCTTTAGATACAATGCCTTTATTATTTTCCAAACATATTAAATTGTTCTCACCATAGAAGGGCAAGTACAGGCACCAAGCAGGAAAAGTGGTTATGATGGTTACTTCAAAAACCACTTTTGAGTTCAAAGCTAGTCTAGCAAAAGCAAGGCACCAAGAAAATCAGTGGACCCTGACTTTAAAATTTAAATTTAAAAAATACAAAATAGGACTGGGGATATGACTCAGTGGTCGAATGACCCTGAGTTCAACCCCTGGTAACCCTACTCCCACCACTACCCTCAAAGAAAAAGCACTTTGAGTTTATTTTTGCCCTCAATAAAAGAAGCTTCACCTCGAGTAGGAATCAGGACCCATTCTTGAGTAAACTGCTTTCCACAGTCAGTCATTAATGATTGGGAAACTGGCTGTGTTCCTCTCCAGGTCAAACAATGGTGATGCTGAAAGTGGCTGTACATACTACACTTGGTTAAGAATCATGCTGTCAAACAGACAGGTAACAGAGATCCTGCAAACTTAGGAATCTCCATGGGAAGGGCAAGAGACACAGAGATAAGCACATACCTTGATATTTCTTGTTACCTCATAGATCCCAGAGCCACCTAAGGAAACAAAAATGACTCCTCACTATTAACTCCTAGGTTTACTAAACAAACAAGCATATTAGATCCATAACCAGGGATGTCAGCACATATAGAAATCACTTTGGGGGACAGGGGAGATACTGGAATTGCACTCAGGGGCACTGAACCGCTGAGCCACATCCTCAGCCCTATTTTGTATTTTATTTAGAGACAAAGTCTCACTGAGTTGTATAATGCCTTGCTTTTTTCTGAGTCTGGCTTTGAATTCTTGATCCTCCTGCCTCACATTCCTGAGTTGCTGGCATTATAGGTGTGCACCACCACACCCAGCAGAAATCACTTTTTATGAGTATTTCTTATGGTTCCACAATTGTATTCATGGCTTATTGTCTTTTAAAGAACAGCAAAAAATGAAATTTTAAAATATTCTTAGAGGTTCCCCAGTACCCATCCCTTCTGTGCCACACCCAGAACTTCTTGAATACCTTCACTTACATAAGACTTATTTACATTTTTTAAAATCTCACCAGAGTGCTATTCCTAAAACAGAATAATACTGTATTTGCCTTCTAATTCAGTCATGGTTCTACATTAGGAAAGAAAAAAGCTACCCCATCTTAGAAATCATACAGATTTGAAGACAAGTACATACGCAAATTTTTAAGTGTATCACCTGTTAATATAGGCTGAATATTCCAAATGTTTATTTTCCCCCCACAAATAGTTCCCCTAATACAAAGCCAATAGGATTAGAATATATAACTGTATCTAATCTCCTCTCTCATTAGTCACCTGACATACCACAATGCAGCTTTCTTATGACCTAGCACCATAATTGATAGCTTCAAGGAATACCACATAACTTTTTTTTAATTTGTTATTTTTTGCTATATGTGATAATAGAATGCATTTTGACATATCATACATACATGGAGTACAACTTCCCATTCTTGTGGTTGAACTTCATGTGGAGTAACACTGGTCATGTATTCATGTTTGAACATAAGAAAGTTGTATCCAATTCATTCTACTGTCTTTCCCATTTCCACCCCAAATTGCTTCCCCTGGCTCCCCCCAACCCTGTCCAATTCGGTGACCACATAACATTTTTCACAACATTGCCCAATAAAAGAAACGGACAAAAACAACTTCCATATGGGGATAATACACTTAACAGTTTGTAATTATGTATTCTGTTTATTCTGCAGGTACTTATCCAGTAATTCATAATTTACCAGAACAAGTTTCTATTTGTACAGATTGCTAACGGATTTATATTCTAAAGAATTCACAACTAGCCTAGATTCCTCCGGAGAAATCTGTATTCCTCAGAGACTCCAGCTCCTTCAAATCATATGGGGAATTAATTAAAATAAAAAATATATATGCTTGGACTCTGTCATAGAACTACTGAACCAGAAGATCCACAGTTGAATTACTGGCCCCATGTATTTTTTATAAATCAACTTTATTAAGGTATAATTTACTTCAAATAAAAGTATCCATTCTGGTTTCAAGACTATCTCCGTCACATACCAATTTTTGGAGGCTGAAATGCTAATTTTATTAACATTGTATTGGATTATGTATAAAATTACAAAGTTTGGTTATTTAAAATTAAAACTTTAGATCCAGAAAAAAAAATACCCATTCTAAGTACACTGTTTGGTGTAGTATCCATAACCAAGATCTACAACATCTCCATCACGCTGTGAACATCAAAACTGGTCTCCTGTTGGGCCCACAAGACTTTTTCCTAAGATTTCATGTTTTTCATTTGTTTAAATAAACTCCTTGTTGAAGTATTAAATTCCTCTCGTAATTCTGATATCTTATTCATCTCAGTGCTGACATGTGCTACTGGCTATTCTCATTCATGTTCGATTTTCCTGATTCTTTTCATTTTACTCCAGATGTCTTTAGTTAGTAGGCATGTTGAAATGTAGCATGGGGGATGGGGAGGCAGGGTGTAGATTCTGTTTCCCTCTGGGACCCACCAAATACTACAGTGGAAAAAGAATGCACTGAGTCTCATTGCCTGTTACAGAGGGCAAGGTGCAAGTTCACTTCCCTGCTTGGCCCTTCTGACACATCTCCAAAGAAAATATGCACTCACTGGCCTTGCCTCATTTCTGCCAGTTGAGGGTGTAAGATCAGGTTCCTCTCAGCCCCACTGGCACCCAGGGGAAGGGGAGAGGAGGGATGATTCTACCACTTTGTTGCAGAAGGATGGGAATGGAAGCTCAGTTTCAGCCTGGACCCCACCCCCATCCCCCCCTCACCCCTACTTATATTCCCTGGCACTCTTCTAGACTATCACCTAGTTCTGTCAATCATGGAATGGAAGATCAGCACCCTGCTGTTGACACACCCTGCAAGGTATTGATGAACACTGCCTGCTTCCAACAAGCAGAGTGGGAAGATCAATTTTTTTGCTCTGCCCTGCTGTAGCTTTAGGGGTATGGGATATGGTTTTCCCCCTGGTATTGGATACAGTAGAGAGAGTACTGTCAAACAAAGTTTTGTTATTCTCCCATCCTTTCCCAGAGCTTGGCAAGGGAAACAGACATTTAAGACTTTTTTTTTTTTTTTTGGATAGGGAGCAGGGCAGGAGGAGAGTTCCTATAACTGTAGCCATTACTGACCAGAGTTCCCACAACACCCATTCTACAACTACACAATTTATGAGTTTTGTGTCCTTAGGCATCATTAAGGAAATCCAGAGGATTCACCATCATGCCTTTTCTCAAGTCCTTAAGTGGTAGACAGTCTGGATTCTTTCTACATTTCAAGTGCTTTTTTGTTGTGTCATGTTCAAGGTGTTTAGTTTAAGGAAAAAGACCTTAAGGGGAAAAAGTTTAAAGGAAAGAATGGTGCTAACACTCTTTGCAGAACTAGAACCCTTAGAGATGTATATCTTTAAGATGCCCGCTCAATGATTTTGATGCACAAATGTGCAGAAACAGCAGCAATGTTCTAGGGCATTTGAAAAATCAGCACCACTAAATGGGCTCACCAGACAATCCTATTGTGGATAATACTATGTATAAGGTGACCTACTTGTATACTTTTCTTTGAATTTGTTCATTTATTCCCTATAGTAACTTTTATGTGACAATAATTTAAATTATCATTTTCCATATAAGGAGATACTCCTAGTTTAATAGCCCAAGATCACACAGCTCATAAATAATGGAGATAGAATTCAAAACCATGCTCTTTTGCTCCCTGAGTCCACATTTTTACAAACTACTCTCTCACACAATGCAAATATTATAAACCTACCTTTATGTATACATTTTCAAAGTTTATTCAAACATATTAAGGCATTATCCTCCTGTAATAATAAAGTCAAGAAACACGGGAATCAAAAGGATTTGCCTTAGGCTATAAATTCAAAAAACTCATTGGCATTCTCCCTGGGTTGGGAGGTGCAAATTATTAAGTCCTAACTTCTTAGACTAGCTCTTCATAAACTGATACCAGCCTATATTTTCAAAGTTAATTCATGTTTTAAGGCTTTAAGCTCCGGACAGGAAAAAATTGTACTTCTGTTAGACTGCACAGCTATTTAGAACCAACTCAGTAAGCACTGACTTAATGAATGAGAAGCAATAAACCCAGCAAGGGGGGCAAAAAAAAGTAATGACTCAAATGTAGAGCAACTGAAATGGAACTGGACCAATGTGAATGTCTTATTTGACCCTATATCTTTCATTAAACTAATCGTGTACATCTATCTCAGGCTCTATAAGTTTTATTATCCAAGTTAGACACAATCACAATTCTGCCTCACCCACCTCTATTGCCAGGGATGGAACTCAGTGCCTTGTTTATGATGGACAAATACTTTACCACTGATGATTAGATGATTACTAAATAATCTTAGCCCAAGATCACAATTTTAGATATTTCAGCTTTCTATGCCAAACAAAAGGGAGACATGGGGATTCCCATTTCTTTCCCTTAGTAAAAGCAAAGTAATCAGGTCACATGAGAGGCAGGTATAAGGTGGAACTGAAGCAAAATACACCCAGTCTCTGGATTTGGTTCTTAGCTCCAAATCTTATTAAGAGACAGACTATTCATTGTTGTTCTGCCCTGGTGATCTCCCTTTTTGTTTATTTGACAAGCTTCTCATTGTCTTTCAAACCCACCTTCATCAACTTCCTCCTGAACACTTCCACTGGCTGCATGTTCTATACTACCACTGCATGTTCTATACTACCCACCATCCTTTGCGGCCCCTTTCATTGCTACTGTTTTCACAGTAATTGAAACCATTTATTTGCACACAGATGGTTCACACTAGACAACTTCTTGAGAGATGAAACAATGCTTAATTCTTTATTCTAGTGTGTGCCTGGAACCTAGCTGCACTGAATACATATTTTCCATTAAATTTCTCAAAGCCAAATAATTTTCCCCTATAAATCCCAAATCCTCTTTTTCATCATCCCCTTGTCCAGGTACCAGGTAAAGCCTGTGGCTACATGTAGAAACATCTCCCAGGCTTTAGAACATGGGGGTGGGGTGGGGTGAAATTTTCACGTGAAATGCACAAGAGTTATGGGTACAGAGGCCAGAGCAACTGCAAGGTTAGTCATCCACAGTTCTTTCTGCTGTAAAATCTGAGCCCTCCCCACAGTGCTCCAACACTGTGAACACAGCTCCTTGAACTGAGGGGCCAGCAGATAAACCTACTTTCCTTTGGTGATCTACTCTAAAACCAACTGGCCATTAGCTCCCTCAAATAGGAATCTGCCCTGCCTTATATGAGTCTTTTCTTTTTTAAGTGCAACTTATTGGTGTTCTTTAACAAATCAGTTTTACATTTATTCTCTAACTATAAATGATGCCATTAAGTCCTTCTAAGTGCATGAGAGAAGAGGTGAGGAGGGGAGAGAAAGAAAGTCCTTATGCAAAGCAGTGAGACAAACAATTGGTCCAAAGTGGGAAATGTTGTCCTTCTGTTATTCTCTCATAGGCCTCTCTAGACTCCCTTTAGAAAGTACATCATCTCTGAAATCCACCAAGTTTCTGTAATGAAGCATTCCACAAAAAGCTATGACTTAGGTGAAATACCACAGCTGCACCTAACTCCAGGTAGCCAACCCTATACTATGTATAACCATTCAGCCCATGCCCAATAGTCCAGGTGATGCAAGACACAACTACATGCTCCAAACACACTGGAGGCAAAAGGCTGGCACCTCAAAAACACACCTCAGGTAGCCCTGGATGATTCTACTGCAGCACTCACACCTCATTTTTGGAAAGCCCTATAACTCAAGTCTGAGGGCAGTGTCACAGAGTCAATAAATTCTAAACATAATCCTCATTAAAAAATAGACCCACACATATACTGAGTACCTAGTATTACAGGCATTTTCTAAATGATGGTATGGTCCTCATTTATATGTTTAAAAGTATAAAAAGATGATTTGATACATTATGAGAACATCACCTGAAATAAATCGAACTAATATGTCAAGAACCAACAAAAAGGGGCTAGGGTATAGCTTAATGGTAGATCATGTCCTTACCATGTGCAAGGTCCCAGGTTCAACCTCCAGCACCAAAAATATTATAAACCAACAACAGTCAAGAAAAACCTCACAAAACAAAATGAAACCACAATTTAAAACATTCTCAAATATGTTAGTCCCAAATAAGAACAATTCCATAATGTCACTTTGTGTTTCATTATGCCAACCATCTGGAAAAAGACATAAACATATCAATTACATGCCTATTTATGCTCTTAACATTCACATTCATACCACACTCACCATTCACCACAAATACCAACTACGTATCTAATAATAATGAAAGCAAATAAAATGCACTGAAACACATTCTATATGTTGTTATAAAGGTTTAGCATGTGTTTTTACCCTTCAAAACAACCATATGAGGTAAAACTACAATTATCTTATTTCCTAGTTACAGTTTGGTTCAATGACCCCTCCAAACACATTGTCTTTATCTTTTTTACTTTGGATTATGTCTCTTATTTATTATCAATAATCAGGTTCACTATAGATTATTCTGTGGCTGGGAAACAAGAGCACCAAAGAACTGAAAATATACCATCCTTTTCACTCACAAGCTCTGGTTTGCAACATTAATTCACAAACAATAAAGGCAGCAGATAGCTCCCATGAAAGGAGAAGGAGATACAAATGCAAACACATTATAATCTGAGAAGCAATTAGGTCTCTAACTTGGAAAGTTAGGTATTTCCAGCTAAATACAGAATGGTGCATTTCCAGTGCCATTACCTTTAGGAAGACCCCAGCTAATCTCATTAAATCCATAAATAAAACCCACTCTGTGAACATTACATAATTCACTTCGCAGCCTCTTATTTCCTGGACAGCAATCAATTCTTGAAAGGAAATAAACTTCTTTCTCCCCATGGAACAGGAAAAAAATTCTAGTGATGCTGTGTACATGCCAAGACATATTCACTAAAATCGTCTCTTTGTGATTTTTGTCTCCCACCTAATTATGGATGAAATATGATTTACATTCCTGTTCAAGTGTGACATATTTAATAGATTATTCTATATCAGTTTATCCAGTCAAGTCAGAATGACAGTAACACTGTTAATCAGGGGTAGGCCTATGTATCAATTTTAAGCTTCATAAAGTTCAATGAAATTATCAAGAGTTGCAGGACACCATCAATATGTTTTGCTCTCTGTGTCAAGAGATTAAGAGTATTTGTTGATTTCTCCTTCATGTTCTATTTCACTCACAGTGGGGGAAGAGAATATGTGCAACATGTGTGCTGAAACTGGGTCCCACACGCTCCATGGTGGGGATGCTCAGGGCCCAATTTAAGAAGAAGGATGCTATCTTGCTACCTGGAGCCTTGACATCAGCTAAGCCATCAGGTCACATTTCCTGTTCTGCTTGGAGACTGGAAAACCCAAGCCCCTCTGTGAAGGAACTTATCTTCTCCAGCCACCTCATCCTCTCATTTCGTCCTCTGGAACTCATTTTCCCTCAATGCCCCTTCTTCCAAATCAGGGCAACTGTCTCTCTCAAACACTTTCCGATAGCACATAACCTTCTCCACTGTTCAACTTGCACTGATCACTCCCTCCATTTGTTACTAATTAAAATGTGATTCTTTTATACAGGGTCTCAGTACCCCACCCCAAGATCTTCCTATTCATTCTTCTAAAGCTTACAGCTTGTTGATGGTGTTGAAACTATCCTAGCTCCTGGCTATAACTATAACATGAGTTTACTAGCCTCATGGAAAAGAAATATACATCCTGTGCCTAGTCTACCTCTTTGAGCTGAGCAGACTGTCTCCCTTCTCTATAGTTTCATTGCCTATAAAAGTGAAACGTATTCCACTATACTACTATAAAGCATAATGAGCTAATGTAAGTGCTTAGGAAAGTACCTAGCACAAGGTAAGTGCTAAATGTTCTTTAACCTATGCTCATTCTTTCTTTCAGCTTATAATCTGACATGACAAGAAGAGGGCTGGTAGCTTAGATGTGGTCAAACAGCCATCTGGGGCCATGATCAAGATTAAAGACACTAATTCTACCATATACCTTTCCATCAATCACTTGTCTGATAAACCAAACATTCAATAGAAAATTGCCAACAGAGTATTGTACCAAATTCTGCAGGTTTTAGAGGAGATAGAACTAAAACGTGGTACCTACACAAAGGAATATAAAGTCTGATTTTAAAAAAAACTGTCTTATAAAATTACAATAGAACTGATGAGACACAGTGATGACAGTAATCTCCAAGTGGGGCACTGAAAAATCTGGACAATTAAGAAATATTTAAGCTCAGGCTTGCTAAGATTCAACTTACTTCTCTGGCCAGTCATGGATCCTGAGAATCTGTTATTTGCGTCTGGGCCTCAGTGAGCAATGGACAGTGGTGGGAGTGTGTTCAAGTTCAAGGTATGCTACAGCAGGTGACTGAGAGTACTTACCCAGGGTCAATTCAAAACAATCTACAGATCAAGGACCAACAAGATGACCTTAAACACATATCTTTAAAATCTAGTTATTTATGGAAAACAGTTCCTTGAAAATAAAAACAGACTTATCATGTGATCTAGCAATTTTACTTCTGTGTGTATATATACACATATATAGATATGTATGTATGTACATTCACACACACAGAAAACAGAAAAGAGGACTGCAAAGAGACTTGCACATCCATATTCATAGAAACACTATATATACAACAGCCAAGAGGCAGAAGCACCTCACATGTAAAATAAAGAATGAATGGGTAAACAAAACGTGGTATAGACACACTAGGAAAATGTTTTCAGCGGGCCAGGCCAGACAGACCTACGGAGATCGCCTAGAGAGGAGAGCCCGGCCTGGAGCCCAGCGCCGCCTACAGGGCCGCGCATAAAGTCAGAAGGGGGAGGGGGCGCTTACCTCCAGCACTTCAAAAGTGACAAAGCTGGTCATGGCAAACCCATGATGATGTCCTCTTTGGCCAAGGTGGACTCGCGCCGCTTCCTCTGCGGGGGTCTGGGCCGGGAGCGGGCGGAGGACTGGGGCTTCCCATTGTCTTCCTTGTCGGAGGCCAACGACGAGTCAAGCGAGGGCGACCGGGTCCCGTGGTCCCCGCCGCCAAACGCTGCGCTGGCCCCCAGACAGCCCCAGGAGCGCCTCTCCCGGTTTCGCTGCGACTGCCGCTTTTTGCGGAGTCCATGGCCCCGAGCCAGGCCATCCATGGCTCTGCCACGCGGAGGTCCCCGCGCTCGCCGACCGCGCGCCACAGGCTCTGGCTGCGGCTGCACAAAAAAATTGACACGGAGCCCTCCCTACCACTGCACGGCGTCCCCCGGCCCCGCGCAGACGCTCGCCGCCTGCACACGCCGGCGGGCCCGCAAAGGTCGGGGCAAAGTGGAAGCGCGGAACTTCGCCCGCCCCGGGGCGGGGGAAGAACGCCCCCGCCGCAGCTCACACAGGAAACTCACTGCCGGCGGCAAGAGGTCCAAGCCGCGCAGCCAGTGGCGGCCGGGCCAGGCAGCGGCCAACAGGATCACGTGGACAGCTGGGGGCCGGCAGCGCCTGCTAGCCCAGGACGTGCGCGCTGGGGCTGCCGGGCCTGCGTACTGTGGGTAGCAGAGCGCCGCGCGGGGGGCGGGGCCGAGGGGCAGGGGGCGAGAGGGACTAGCGGCGGGGGCCGCGCGTGGCGGCGACCTTCAGGAGCTCCCCGCCGGCCGCCCCCGACCCTCTGGGCGCAGCGCACCTTCCCGGGACACGTGCTCCTCCATCAGCCCGAGGAGCCCCAGGGCGTTTCCCCTGGGCGACCCGTGGGGTCGGAGTAGAACGCTCCAGACGGGAACGCTGCAGGGTGCTCCAGGCCAGGGCGTGACCAGGCGACGCAGAGAGAGCAGGCGTCCAGCTGCTCCAGGCCCTGCAGCGATCCTGCAAACATATTCTTCAGTCTCTGCCATATGAAGCCAATGAAAGATGCCTGCTGGTGACCAAATGATGCTCATGCAAAAAAGTGGTTCTGAAAATTTTAATAAGCCTTATGTTTTAAAAAAATTGTGGCTTTATTTCTTCTCAGGAAATGTTTTCAATTCAAAATTTCATGTGACTTGATCCAGTGTGAAAATTGATGGAAGGTCGTGAAAAAACTTCAAATGACTCTTTAAAGCAACCAATGAGAGATCAAGGTATTTTTTTTACTGATTGTAAACCAAAGTGTCAATTTTTAATGGATTTGATAGATGACTCCTGATGAATTATGATTTTTATATTTATTTTTAAAGAGCAAGGTAGATCTAAAACAGATCCAGCTAAGATACCAACCTGGTTGAAGAAAGTATCCACCCTCTGGAATTACAAAAAAAAAAAATATACTAGATACTGGGGACATGCCCTAGTTCAGTTCCCAGCAACACACACACATACACACACACAAATAACAATAATAATAAGTAAAAATAATAAATTCTAGTCCTGATCAGTTACAAACCTCCTATTCACAAAATTTAGTAATTATTTTGTGTTTCTGCCATGTTTCAAGGCCTTTCACGGTCTGATTCCTGTTGCCTCTCAAACTCCTTTATTTCAGAATGTATTTTTCAGTGCATCCTAAGCTAGCTCTTTCCAGAACACCTCCATACCCTTGCCCATGCTCATCCATCAGCTCAGAATCTCCTTTACTGCCATCCAGACATAATGAATTTCCATTCACCTATCAAAGCCAACTCATCCAGAAAGCTTATTCTTAGTATTTCCATTTAGAATTATCACCCTTTTTCTACTTATGTGGAACTTTAATTTATGGGCTTATGTATATTTCAATGTATTGTTAAATATTTTGAAGTAATATAATGACAAAGTATGTACTTTTCCATTTCTAAAAGGGCTTATATTATTTACAAAATAATTAAGTTGAAGGATAATTGATTAAAAAAAAAAAGCTACCTACCAGAAGAATACTGTCTATATACCTTTCCAAAGTACCTGACCCCTCTTATGTACCTGTCTAGAGTCCTGTCCAATCTCTGCAATGCCAGGCCCCTTAACTCTTCTTTTCCCATCCCCCAGGGGATATCATTACTCTGAATCCCACACTTACCATTTCATGCATTTCTCTATATTGTTAATACATATGGAAGTGTCCCTAAGGAATATATATATAGGATTCTTTTGCATGCTTTTTAATCTACATACATGATCAGTCTATATGTATTCTTTTAAAATTTGCTGTTACAGTCAGTGTTATATTTTTCAGAACTGTTGATACATACAGTTTCTGGGCATTATTTTCACTGCTGCCTACTAATTCCATCACATGAACATTCCACACATATTGTTTGATTTCTATCTTATCAATAGAAATTTAGATAGCTAACAATTTTTGTTAGAAATAGCACAGTGCAGAAGAAGACAGGGTCCCCTCTGTTTATACTGCTGTTATGGGACTTGCCACACTATTCTCTTATTTTGTTATTACACATACATTCTGTGACTCAACTGTCAAAAGACTGGGTGGGCAATGCCGAATGCTCAATGAATGTAAACTGATTTTCAAGACTTATCCTTTCTGTATTTGAGTTTAGATTTTGTAGACTTAGGCTGCTATGTTTTATAGTACAGATGAAGACTTGAATCTTTAGATTTTCACACTTCTCCTTCAGAAACTCTAAAAATAAGTTGGAAAGGAAACTCAAGACTTAGTATTAAAAGGGGCTCCTTAGCCGGGAAGGTGTGGTGGCACACATCTGTAATCCTAGTGACTCTGGAGACTGAGGCAGTGTAATTTGGTAAGACCCTATCTCAAAATAAAAAAAGGGGTTGGGCATGTATCTCTGTGGTAGAGCAGCCATAGGTTCAATCTCCAGTGTGAAAAGTGGGGGCAAGGTGGTCCTTAAAAATGAGTTTGTGGTATTCCTGAGTCCCTTAATGCCTCTGTCAATTTTGGAACACAATAGATGTTTCTTTATGAAATTATCACTACCCAGTGATCACATTTCTCTCTTCAAATGCTATCAATTGTTTTGCAAGATCAAAAAAAGGAAATATTTTTATCTGTGATGAAATCACCTTGGCTTTCAGAACGAACAAGCAAATACTTTGTTGTTTGAAACAACCAGATAAATATATTGCCCCACTCCTAGCATGGATTTATATTACCAGGAAGTTTCATTAAATGGTTACATAGAAGGATAATTGATAAGCTATCAGAAAAATATATAGATATATATAAAACATATATACTAAGAAAAGTAAACATTTGTTATGTGTTGAACAGAACAAACACATTATACTGTTTTCTGTCTTTGCAGATAAGACCCAGAGCTTGAAAACAATGGGTTTATGCAATGCAAATAAAGGTATTAAAGTCTTTCTTTTTTAAATGAAAAGAAAAATGTTTATATGTTGTCAGCACAATTCTATCCTATGTTGTGTTTTTCCTGAACATTCAAATTTGAAGGAGAAATTTTATGTATACAAAAATGAATATTTATGCACACAAAAACATTTGTAACATTATATTTGGGGGGAAACTTGAAAAAACAACATACATTCCCTAAAATCAAGGATAAGTAACTTATAACATGAAAATATGTTAGAATTTAATGAATTTATTAAAGCTATGATTTTGTGAAACTATGTATTTGTTAACTAATAAATAGAATTCTAAACACCTCTGATTACAACTGTTCTGTTTTTTGTTTGCTTTAGAGTTTTTTTTTTTTTTTTTTTTTTGGTACTGGGGATTGAACCAGGGTGCTTGACCACTGAATTACATCCCCAGCCTTTTTTTTAAATTTTGATTTTGAAACAAAATCTCACTATTTATATTTAAACCTCATGTTGCTGAGGCTGCTCTCGAACTTCTAATCCTAATTTTTCAGACTCAGGAGTCACTGGGATTTCAGGTTACAATTATTTTTACAGTTGTTAAATTGTATATTATTTGTCAGAACAAAGTGTAGAAGAAACAAAACTGGATGTTTAAATTTGGTTTGTTTTAGTGGCAATATAAATGGAAATTTATCTATTTTTTAAGTATTTATTTTTAGTTGTAGTTGGACACAATACCTTTCTTTATTTATTTTTATGTTGTGCTGAGGATTGAACACAGTGCCTCACACATGCTAGACAAGCACTCTACCGCTGAGCCACAACTCCAGCCCCAGAAATTTATTTTTAAATTACTCCTTCTTATACTAAATTTAATATAATAAATAAAGCATTATTTTTTTTTATTTTAAAGAGTAAAGTGTGTATATTGCAGTAACCAAGTGTCCCCATTTGCTTATAACTGATGATTTTCCCAGAATGCTGAACATTTCATAACTAAAATCAAAATCATCCTGGTTGAGTGGGAATGATGAGTCACCCTATAATGTATCTCTAATTGGTAGGATAAATGATAAAAAAATATTTCTTTTTCCTTGAGACCATGGGGATTGAACTCAGAGTTACATTGGCACCCTTTTACTCTGATATTGAGACAGGCTCTTGTTAAATTGCCAAGGCTGACCTCCAACTTGTGATCCTACTGTCTCAGCCTCCTAAATAGCTAGAATAATAGATGTATGCCACCATGCCCAGCAAGAAATTATATAATTTAATTTCAATTGTTAAGAAATAAACTAGATAAAAGTTTGGTCACCAATCAGAAATTATTTATATTTTAACCTCTTCCATGTTATAGCTACTCTTAGAAAATTGCACGCAAGTCTTAAAGAGACATCCTTCTAATTACATATTCACCTGGTATCCATTTAAACAAATGAAATTAGTCTCAGCACACATTTATTGACATATCACAAAAACATCAAAATCAGATTAGCCACTGTAGCTCAAAGAAAAATAGAAAAGAATCCATTGCTCCAGCAAATTGCAAAAGTGTTTTCTAAAAAGGGCTCAAAAAGATTGTTCAACTTGTAGATAGTTTTAAATAAAGCTAATAAAACATGGCTATAATAATATTCATTCATGAGACAATTTTGGTTTCTTCATGTGTTTTGGCTTTATTTCATTTAAAATTCAGTCTTTATAAAATCCTGCACTTTGTTGATCTTGTAATCCCCATTATACATGTTTTAGTGGCATAGCACTCCTGTTCTCAGAAAAAAATTGTATCTACCATTTGTGTTTTAATAATTAACAATCATACAGTTATCCTCAATGTACAACAGCAGCAACAATGACACCATTGTATTTGCAAAAAGCTTACTTCTCAAATTCCTGACTCTTTTTCCTAAAATACTGACATCATAGTAAAACACTATTCTCCCTGCTTTGGGTTCAAGTAATCTGATAAACCAGAGAAACATGAAGATAGCAAAAAGAAGACGTATGTTAGTGCAATTCTGCAAGGCAAAAATGCCTTTGCCAAGACTTCTTTATTGATTTCATGCCATATATCATTTCCCATCTCTCTTCCTTGTTTCCTATGCCAGGTTATTCTCAGCGCTTAAAATGTAATTTGCACAATCCACCTTCCATGCATTCCTTTCTGGATACTGTGCTATTATTAGACTACCTCAGCTTTACAAGATCTTTTATAAAAGCTCAGTAGCATTCTTTATCATCATCATGATTATTCCTATTATTAGTTACTTTTGCTCTTCTCTGCAGAATGTTTTCTCTTTATTGCAACACTTGGTATGTTCTCCCTATTATTTAAAAACTGGTTCACACATTGGTGTAGAATTTGCTTTTGTTGTAAATTAACTCTGATAAATCAGAGAAACACAAAGAAAACAAATTATTCAAGATAAAAATAGATGTATACTTGGATAATTTGTTACTGTTCCTTATCACTTAAAATCTTCACTATTGGTAATGTCTCTTGAAAACTTTTCTTTCTGACACAGTATTGGTTACTAATTGTGTCTAATATCAATAATATTTGAATTTTGTGAAATTACAACCAGAATTAGAGTGAAATTACAAAATGAAATTACAACCAAAAATATAATGGAGGAGGGGGAACTGAAATAAAGAACAGAAATTATAACTCACCATTTAAAAAAGATAGATTTTAATACATTATTTGCTTTGCATAAACCCATTGTTTTTAAGCTCTGGGTCTTATCTGCAAAGACAGAAAACAGTATAATGTGTTTGTTCTGTTCAAAACATAACAAATGTTTACTTTTCTTAGATTCTTCCCATTAGGTAACCCAAGCCCTCCACTTAACACTGTTCAAAATACAAAGAACATGTCAGTTTATCTTCTCACTTTGCCTTAGCACCTCCATTACACAAACACACTCCAGGATCTGTCTGTGGTCCAGCCCATGCTTGCAAGAGATCTAATGATTATCCCAATTACTTTTGTAGAAAGCAATCAAACTATAGCAGTCTTACAATCACCATTGATAATGGATGTCAGAACCTTTGACAAAGAAAGTCTCAAAGTGTCACTCTTCACATCTCTTTTTAATTATAAGGAGAAATAGTACTTTAACATTGCAGACACTTGGTGAGTTCTGCCTTAATCAAATGACCCAATATATTGTACCAATTACAAAAGCACATAAATTTGGATATGATGCATTGAGTACACATTAATACCTATATGATATTCCTTCAACAAATTTTATGATGGTGGAGATGGTACCCAGGGCTTTGTGATTGTTAAGCAGGTGTTCTGCCACTGAGCCCTTTCTTCCAAAACTATTTAACCTGAATCTAATCATTAAGAGATAGCCAGGCAAATTCAAATTGAGGGACATACTGAAAACTGGCACAAATTCTAAAACTAAATAAATAAATAAATAAATAATTTAAAAAAACATTTAATACTATAAAAGTGAACAAATAAAAAAAGACTAGAAAATTGTAACTCAAGGAAGGATAAAAAGATAGAAAAATTGGATGTAACAGATAATCTTGGTTATATCAAGGAATGCAAACAAATAAATAAAACTAAAAGAACTGTATTGGAACCATTGTGAAAATTTTAATATAGAGTTTATTTTTAGATACTAATATTGGATCAATGTTAAATTTCCCAATAGTCGTATTGTGGCTATGTAGAAGAATGTCCTTTTTCTTAAGAAATATATGCTGAAGTATTTAGGGATGAAGTGTCAGGATGCCTGCAATAAATTATTCAATGGTTCAAAAATACCTATACACCAAGGGAAGGAGTACAGAAACAGAGAGCAAATGTGGCAAAACGTTAGCAATTGGTAGATACAAGCTCCTCATTATACTTTGCCTGCAACTTTTCTGAAGATTTGAAATGTTGCAAAACAAAAAAGCTTGGGAGAACCTATTAACCAAAATCCAGCATTTTTTAGGGAAAGAAGTCCTGGTTTAATTACTTACATTAAGCCAACATGCTTTGCTTTGAGAAAACACAGAGGTCTCCAAGTTTGTGGAGCAAAGGGAGCAGGGTCAGCACCAGGTGTACAACAAACATTGCTATGTAGACTCGAAATTTTAGGACAGGTTCTATCTCTCCAGCCACAATGAACCTCAGATCAAAAATCGCAACCCCCCCCCAAAAAAATGAATTGTGTTTACTGAACATGTACAGATATCTTCTAGTCATTATTCCCTTAAAAAATCCAGTATAAAATTATTTACGAGACATTTACATTTTATTAGATATAAGTGGTCCGGAAACAATTTAAAGCATACAGGAGGATGTGTGAAGATTACATGCAAACACTATGCTGTTTTACATAAGGAACCTGAGCATCCTCAGATTCTGGTATCCATAGGAGGTCCTGGAACCAATTCCCTGCAGACATAGGAAGGATTGCATATATTTATGTAGTTAAATATGACATCAGAGATGCTATAGTGCAAACAGAGGCTCAGAGAGATATGCCTCACCCCATGTCACACAACATAACAATAGAGATGGATTTCGAAACCAGGAGTCCTGTGTTCTATTAACATTTGAGGCTTATTTATGTACAATTATTTCTACAAAACAACAACAATCTAAAATTTCCTGAGCTATTTCAGTTTAATAAAAAGTTTGGACTTTTTTCATGAACGAGTGCTACCAATTTCTCTCTCTTTTTCTACCAATCCTCTATGAAAATGAGACTACAAAGCAAAACCTGAAACATGTAAGATTTTGGGAAGTTAATAAAGTCAAGCCTATAATAGGAAATTACATAAATGCAGAGAAAAGTATGAGGTTATGTATATTCTTTTATAAAAACAACAAGACAGAAATTCAGATTAGTCTATATCCACTACAGAAAAATGAGACCTCATTTTAAATGCAAATGAATGTTTTTGACTATAATGTTCAAGATGTGGTGTGCTATTTAATGGAACTTCAAATGATCAGAAATTTAGTTAAATTCTGACCTAAAAGCCTTTTCCTCCTACCACTCTGCTTAGTATATGATTTGATTTATTTATTCTGCTGTTGATCTACTCAAGTGTCTTGCACATACTAGGCAAATCTCTACCACTGAGCTATACCTCCAGCCTCAAATATATGATTTGTTTATTTTAAGCACCACAAAGCATTCTTGAGATGCAAACTGTTAAATATTTTCATCCTACTTTCTAACTTGAAGAAAAATAATATTCAAGAATGATTTCTGTTGTTGCATTGTTGAATCCATAGTGAAATTCAAGTTTCTTATGCCACTATAATCCCTGTTGTATGCAAGGAAATCCAGGACTGCAGGCAAAGAGGTCTGACAGTGGCATTATGTCTGTGAAGAGTGCTGCCCAATACCTCTTCTACCAGTCCTCCATGAAAATGAGACTACAGCACAGCAGGAAAGACAATAATATCATTATAGCCCAAGTGACCTTAAAAGAAATCAAACCCTATTATTTGAATGGAGTAATGGATAGGCCTGAGCATTATCAGTCACTCTGGATGTGACAGAAATACACTTTTTGTTAGATCATCAGGAAAAATAAAACTTTTCAGCATTGTATTTGTCTTGAGCAAGCCAAAGAGAGATGTACAACAAAAATGCTACATTCAATACAACTATTTTTTTTAGAAATACTGCATATTAGAGAATAGAGTCTTAAAACTAAAATTAACTTGCTTTGTTAAACAGATTCATTCTTTCTATGCACCCAGGTCGCTTTGGTTTTTCATGCAATATGTAAATTTCCTTAGAAACCTTTTCTCTCCCTTGCTAATAAATGTCCTTCCCTTTTCTAGATCAGGTATTATAGCCATCTGCCCTGGTAAAATGTGGACACATTTTTGACATGTGAACAGTGTATATATTCTTCATTTCCTTCCTTATGCATTATCCTGGCATAACTTAATTGTTCCTAACTGAAATGTTAAAACTTCATATTCAGAAATATAGTGCCACATATGAAAATATCTTACACCTGATGCCAATCTACAAATTCTTACTCTTTTTTAATATTTATATTTTTAGTTTTTTTTAGGTGGACACAATATCATTTTTAAATTTTTATGTGGTGCTGAGAATCTAACCCAGTTCCTTACGCATGCTAGGCGAGCACACTACCACTTGAGCCACATCCCCAGGTCCCAAATTCTTACTCTTTGAAAAGAAAAAATAATAATAATATTGGGCTGGTATTGTAGCATGGTGGTAGAGCACTTGCCTACCATGTGTGAGGCACTGGGTTCAATTCTCAGCACTGCATATGAACAAAGGTCCATTGACAACTAAATATATAATGAAAATAATAATAATCATATATGGTACCACAGTCCCAAAGAAAAGACAAAAGACCTTCATGACTGTACTAAAAATTATTTCAGGGGGTGAGTGTGGCTCAGTGGCAGAGCGCTTGCCTCACACATTTGAGGCACTGGGTTTGATCCTCAGCACCACATAATAATAAATAAAATAAAGGTAATGTGCCCATCTACAACTAAAAAAAATAATAAATAATAATTTCATTCACCCTCAGCTAGGCAAACTTGGAGGAAGATTAGGAGGTAAGTTGGCCACATTTATCATCATACATTCAATCAATACATTCACTGGACACTGTATTAAACCAACCCCTTCTACTAGGAAGATAGAACTGTTAAAATAGAAAATAAGTAGACAGTGATGAAGAGCAATATTATCCCTGCCTTCAATTTAAGTTCCCAGGACTTTGGTAAACTTTTGAATCCTCTATTCTCTGGACATAAAATCGCATTTACCAGCTCTTGAGGGAAGATAAATTGAATGACCTGTTAAAGCTCTCCCTCTCCTGTGCCTCACCTCATTTCATATTATATGGAGAAGAATGACTCTTTACAGTATGGGTAGCAATAGCTTAGGATTGAGAATATGAACATGTCCCGACGAGTAAGGGAATCAGTTTGCAACTGAGATCCAGCTTCCTGATTCCATGGCACTGAGTTGGATACCCACGAGTCATTCTGAGGATGCTTACCTCAAGGGTTAGTGTATTATTGCCACAATCTTCTGTCTGTAAACTGGAGACTCAAGTTCAAATCTAAGAGCCTTAGAGCCAAGAGCATATATGGTGTGAGTTTTAGTCTGAGGGCAGGAGAAGGCCATTTCCCATCTCAAGCAAGCAGGTTAAGAAAGAGAATTCCTCCTTTTTCTGCATTTTCATACATGCCCTTAGTGGATTGAAGCAGGCCCATCTCACTGAGGAAGGCATTTTGCTTTACTGAACCCACAACTTCAAATGCTAATCTCATCCAGCAGCACCCTCACAGACATTCCTAGAAATAATGTTTAGCCAAATGTCTGGGTATTCCATAGCCCAGTCAAGTTGACACATACAATTAAACATCACAGGTAGAAAGCTATGTTTACTGGCATTTACAAACATGCCAGGCACCATCTTAGGTGCCTCACATACATTGTCTATGCCACTTAACTGGAGTCTATAGGAAGGTGTGGAACTGACTGCTCTGATGAACAATGCATTCCCATCCTCCAGCATAAGTGATAAGCACACCATGAATATTTACTGAATGAATAAAATGAATGGAAAGACCTCAATGAATCCTCAAAAGAATCCTGTCAAGTAGACAAGGTAGATTTTACCCTCATGTGACAGATGAAGAAACAGAAGCTCAATGAATTTGAGAAGATTGTCATCTCACTAGAACTTCAAAGAAGGATTCTCTACATATCCAAGCAACTTCCCAAATTATAAGGTTGAAATAGGATTACTACTGACTGATGAAAAACACTTTGAATACTAGACTAAACCGATGGAAGTCAATATCCTGACTCCTGCTCAGTAGAACCCCTGCAACTCAAACAATCCTCCATTTCTCTCTGTGGAGGATTAAAGAAACATTTTCTTTATGAATGTTCCCAACACAGTGACATCAGATGTGAGGTCACAGACCATATATTTCAAGGTGAGTATGCTATGTGATCAGTGTATCTTTACATCAGCATTTCTGAGAGATTGACGCAGCAGCTATTACTTGTCTCATTTTACAGACTAGGAAAATATAAGCAATGAACTAGAAAGTGATTCAAAATGATTAGAATTGCAGCTGGGAACAGGGGTGCAGGCCTATAATCCCAGCAGCTCAGGAGGCTGAGGTAGGACGATCACAGATTCAAAGTCAGCCTAAGAAAAATGAGGCACTAATTCATTTTTTAAATAGCTATATATATTAATAGGTTATATTAATGGTTAATATGCTTGCATATCAATAACTGCATGCTAGTTACAGATTTAAAATTTTTAATGATACCCAAATATTTTCTCTACATAATGACAGAAATATTGCCTTTGAAGACATAATCTACTTATTCTTTCTCCTCTTACCTATTATATATCTGTAAATTTTTGATTATTTCAGGCTATCAATAAATTTTATAAAGCCATCCTGAAGAAAAACTTACAATAATAACTACCATAGATTATCTTTTGGACTAATACCATGACTACAAGGGGACTACAAGATCTAGTAAGTTCTTTTCAACCAAGGCTTTCATAACAAGATGAGGGAAGGGAAGTTTGATGACTTCACTTGGTTATTCGTAAGGGACAGACTGGGGCTTGAATTAGGTTGCCCTGATTCTGTATTCTCAGCTCTGTTTTCCAGATGCCAACATCTAACAATAACATGCAGACTGTTGAATGGAGTATTGTTGATGATAAGTCACAAAATTTTTCAGTTTCTTAGGAAATGAGGTGAATAAAAATAACTTCTGCATGGGCAAAAATGAAGGGTCAATACAAAGCCAAAGCTTTTTTAAAAAAAGCTTTTTAAAATATTTCATTTATTGATCCTTATGTGGTGCTGAGGATTAAGCCCAGTCCCTTACACATGCTAGGCAAGTGTTCTGCCACTGAGCTACAACCGTAGCCCCTAGATATTTTCTTTCTTTCTTTTTGATATTTTCTTTAGTTGTGCAATTTAGAGGTATATTGGCCCTGGTGGAGGCAGTACACTAAAAAAAACACACAATAACAAAGTCAACAAAAAGCCAACCCACAATCAAAATGTGCCCTTCATTGTCCTTGAGAGAGCCCCTCCCCAAATATTAACTGTAAGAAGACACTTTATTGGAAATACACATTTTAAAAAAATCTTCTCCTCTAATAATAATCCTTTCACAGATGTATTTACACACCCTGCCAGTGTGGAACATAGCTCTACAATTCAAGCATTTTCCTGTCTTACTGAAGATTTTCTCCTGTCCCAGTCCTCTTTGAGAACTGTTCTTCCAAACATCTCATCAGTAGGAACTCTGTAAACCCTTTGCACTTTCTTTCTGTTCTGGGGGTGACTTACCTTTCACCTTTGACTACTGGTGTTTGGTGACTTGTGTCCTTGCTGATGCAAACCTCAAGACTCCTTGCCATTTACTTTTTCTATCTTTCCAATTGCTTGATTCCTTTCTCTTTCCAACCTTGTTTTTCCAAGTTGATTTTACATGTTTTCCTGAATTATCTGTCATCCATTTATTTCTCTAAATTGTTGCTTTCCCTTATGGGTCTCTGAGTAATCACACAGTCTTCACCTGCTGATTCAGAGTTTTGACATGCTTTACGTGATGGCATACTTCCCCCATGTTAAAAGATTTAAACAGTCTCTATACTTCACCTACAATCTGTAATATCACTTCTCTAGGTGCACCTTCTGCATAGACATTTTGTATCTGCCAAACACAACTACCCAACCCACTATATCTATAACCTTCAGAGCCCCAAGTCAAAACCCTGGATGCTTCAGAGGAACAAAGGAAAGATGAGGCTGGGAGAAGTAGGAATGGTTGGGAGACTTCTCCTGGAACATTCTTGCTAATTTCCAACTCAACAGCTGGGTGTGGTGGTGCACGCATGTTCCCAGCTACTGGGGATGTTGAGGCAAGAGGACCTCTTGATCCCAATAGTTCAAGACCAGGCATGGTAACAAACGAGACCCTGTCTTAAAAAATAAAAATAAAACAGCAAGGACCCTGGGTAGGAAGTCTAATGGACAATGATCACGGATGCTTAGAGGTTGCTGTTAATTAGGCGACTTCTAACCTTGAGAAGAACTGTGGAGACTGGAGCCAGGGCTCTGAAACCCAGTGTTTGAGAAGAAAGAAACCTTCCTTCACCTTTCTCTTATTTCTCATCCTTTCCTTTCCTTTTCTCCTCTTGTCCTCTCAGGCATTTTGTTACTCCTTTTTATAGTTTAGATCTGGAATGTTCCCCAAAGCCCTGTGTGTTAAAGACTTGGTCTCTAGGGCTGGGTTGTGGCTCTGTGGTAGAGCACTTGCCTAGCATGTGTGGGCACAGGTATCAATTCTCAGCACCGCATATAAATAAATAAAGATTCATTGACAACTAAAAAAAAAAAAGACTTGGTCTCAAACTTTGGAAGGTGGTGGAACTGTTAAGAGGTGGCACCTGGGGTAAGGTCTCCAGTCACTGGGGGAGTGGCCTTGAAGGGCTCAGTGGGACCCCAGCCCCTCCTCTCTCTCCTCCTTCCACATCTCTCCTATGAAGTTAGTGGCTCTATGCTGCCTTGGGTTCCTGCCACCATGAGCTGCCCACAACCAGAGCCCAAAGAGCAGCATGTTCTCTTCATGGACCCGAAACTCTTATAAGTTGATCATCTCGGATCCTTGTCAGTAACACAAAGCTGACAACACACTCCTCATGCCCAGGACCCTGAACTCAGGCTGAGACTAGTGGAGTATTGTTAAGGTAGGATTTTAATAACTCAAGAGATTTTTGTGGGTCTCTTTTGAAACTTATTCACCAGTTATCATGGTGTTGCTGTGGGAAAGTAAGTCTGTTACAAAGCAGCCCGAAGAAAACAATTAGTGAAGAAAAGGAGAAACACAACTTAATTGTCAATTGTGAACTCACTTTTGTGTTTTGCTTTCCAGGCTTAGAATTTGCATTCTATTTTAAAACTCTTACTCTCCTCAACTAAATATTTATGCTTTACATTTCTTCGGACTCATGTGATCCCTTCAGTAAATGCTCTGGAATTTCATTTAAATCTGCTTCTATTTGGTGATGTATCATGGCCACTTCTCTTCATCTCACTCTGTCATTGAGGCTGATTTTACTTTCTCAGAGTCACTGTACAGTCAATTTTGGCATCAGCTGTTATTACATTGTTCCCTTCTGCCCTCCCCTGTACTTGCAGCTGCACATCCATCCTTGTCCTGGCCCACAAGTCCAATCCTCTTGTCATATCAATATGAATAATTTTATGTCCACTCATTATCTCTTTAGTGCTCTGACATGCCATCTTTGTCCTCTGCTAACCACCCTATTTTTTTCCTGCTTAACATATATTAATCTTTAATATATTTTAGCTTCTTCTGCCACCATCTCACTGTAGAAATGCATCCACCAAAGAGGGGTCTTTTTGTTCTTTGGTGCTTAAAGTTAACATTTCTCTTTCTGACAGATTTTTTAAAAAATATTTTTAATTGTAGATGTAAACGCTGCCTTTATTTTACTTATTTATATGTGGTGCTGAGGATGGGACCCGGTGCCTCACCGGTGCTAGGCAAGCTCTCTACCACTGACCCACAACCTCAGCCCTCTGGCAGATTTTTAAATGCATGGACAGTCTGTCATAGTCTTTCTCTGTCCTCTGTTCCCTGTCTCTCTCCCTTCCTTGCTTTTCTCTAACCTTAACTCTATATGTTATTGTTGCTTCTCCACATAGTTACTTCTCTTTTCCTTCTCTTTTTAGAAATGATTTAATTACTTTTTTTTAAGCTGAGGAAGGAACCCAGGACCTTGCTTATTCTAAGCAAATGCTCTGCCCTTCCATTCATTTTTTAAAATATTTTTTAAAGAGAGAGACAGAGACAGAGAGGGAGGGAGAGAGAGAGAGAGAAAGAGAGAGAGAGTTTTAATATTTATTTTTTAGTTATCAGCAGACATTACATCTTTGTTTGTATGTGGTGCTGAGGATCGAACCCGGGCTGCATGCATGCCAGGCAAGCATGCTACTGCTTGAGCCACATCCCCAGCCCCCCTCCCATTTAGTTTTGATAAACTCTTCACATGCCCACATGCCTTCCATCCAGAGCTATGGTGCTCAAGGGAGTCAGAGCACCACCACCAGTTTTTTCCCCCAGAGCCGCAGACACCTTATGTCTGAATGCTACTGGACACATTCCAAAGCTCTGCCTTTGCTGGTGTCACTGTACTCCCCAACATTCAAGACCATCTGTGATGTCACATCGAGACAGGAATGGTAAGATCCTGGTCAGTGAAAGCAGGGGTAGGTGTCAGCATCTGTCCTCAGACTGTTCACACCTTACTAGAGTAGGGCAACTTCTTCCATGGGACCCACATCCGTCAGTAACTCTGTAGGAGGGTTGTGTCTGCTCTGACATGCTGTGAATTGATAGCCTCCTGGGGCTAACAGGGGAGTTGGAGAGGCTAAGACTAAAGAAGTATACCGTGGTCTATTTTTCTGCTTTTGGTTATTTAATTCCAGGGTAGGGAGAAACAGGGCTTCTCTTTTCTTGTACTGAATGTGTGTGCAGGACGTGGAAAGGGTGGAAACATGAGCACTCAGAATGTGACAGCCCAGATATGATGAGAGATATAGTTCCCTCTGTGCATTCTCTCCTCTTGCAACAAACTGTCATTTTATCTCTTTGTCTTTGATTCTCAGCTCTAGTTTATAAGAGCCTTTGCTTTCCATTTAAATAACACTATGACTCAATAGCATGTTACTAAAAATTATTGCCACCGAAGGCTTTGCCTTACTGTACACTCAAGTACAGTTTAATGATATCCCAGAGAATACTACATGCTGATATGCCTTAGTGATGGTTATTTTATTCCTAATTAGCACAATTAATTTAGGCTTCCATATTCCACACGTACTTGTATTCCTTTTAGAAGGTATTTTTCCCTTATTCAAAGTAAATGAGGCATTATGTGCTTGCATTTTAGTTATTAAGCACATGACATGTGCATTTCATATTCATTATGCATCATGTGTCTAGCAAATTGCCTGGCTCACTTACAAAAAAAGCTTTATTGGGATACAATTCATATGCCATACAATTTACCCACTTAAGATGTATGATTCAGGAGCTTTGAGTATATTCGGAGTTTTGTTGTGAAAGCATTACTACAATCAATTTTTGGGAAATTTTCATCACCCCAGAAAGATACTCTGTACTCCCCAGCCATCACCATTTCAAACCTGCCCAAACCCTTCCTCCTTCAGTTTCAAACAAGCACTTGTGTGCTTTCTGCCTCTGGAGTTCCCTGTACACTACACACTTCATATCAGTGGAACCATGCAGTAGGTGGTCTTTCGTAATTGGCTTCTTTCATTGTGCATAATGCTTTCAAGGTTCTTCCATGTTTCGGCAAGAGTCGGTATTTAATTTCTTTTTATTGCCAAATAATGTTTCATTGTAGAGATAGACCACATTTCACTTGCCTTTTCATCAAATGATGGACGTTCAATCATTTCCACCTTCCAGCAATTATGAGGAATGGTATTAAGAATATTCATGTTCGCTCTTTTGAAGAAGGGTCAGACTTCTCCCAAGTGGCTGCATTTATATTTCCCCCAGTAGTTTATGAGGATTCTGATTTCTCCACATCCTTACTGACACCTTTCATAGTATTTTTCTTTATAGCCATTCCAGGATATGTGAAATAGTGTTTGATTGTGGATTGTCTTGTCTGTTCATCCACCCTTCTTTCTTTCTTTCCTTCCTTCCTTCCTTCCTTCTTTCCTTCCTTCCTTTCTTTCTTTGTTCTTTCTTTCACTCCTGGAAATCCAACTCAGGGCCTCACATATGCTAAGCAGGTGCTCCACCACTGAACTACCTCTCAGCCCGACTGTGGTTTTGATTTGCATTTCACTGAAGGCTAATGATCTTGAACACCTTTTCCTGGGCTTATTGGCCATTTGTAGGTCTTTGGAGAGATGTCTACTTAGATCTTTTGTGCCTGGCATGTTTTAAGTGTGCATTAAAATTTTCAGATAACCAGATTAATTATAAAATTTAATCACGGTAGTAACTATGTTAACTAGATTTTATTATCTTGATTTTGTAGATAAGGATTAGAAGGTGAAATAAGGGCTGGGGATGCAGCTCAGGGGTAGGGTGGTTGCTGAGCTTGTGTGAAGCTTTGGGTTCAACCCCAGCACTGTAAAAAAAAAAAGGTAAAATGATTTACCCAACATATTTAAGATATAAGGTTAAATGTTAATTTAGGTCTTTGGACCCCCTATCTCTAATATTATGGCCAAGATGCTTTGGGTGATGGCCCATGATTTATCTATAAAGAACATAGCCATGACTGGGCATGGTGGCACACACCTATGATCCTAGTGACTCAGGAGGCTGAGGCAGGAGGATTGAAAGTTCAAGGCCAGTTTGGACAACTTAGTGAGGTCCTGCCTCAAAATAAAATATAAAAGGGCTAGGGCTGTAGCTCAGTGGTTCAGTGATTAAGTTCCCCTGGGTTCAAATTTATAGCACCAAAGCAAGCAAGTAAGCAAGCACATAGCCTTGGTAATGAAGTGCCTCTGATGATGGACACATTTTTATTAAGTTTTTAATTTTTTTATAGTTATAGATGGACAGAGTGCCATTTGTTTAGTTTTTTTATGCAGTACTAAGGATAGAACCCAGTACCTCACATATGCTCTGCAAGTGCTCTGTCCCTGGGCTACAGCCCCATCCCACTGGATACTTTCATATCTTGCCAATTGAGTCCCACAAAAGCCTACAAATCAGAATACTTTTCTTTAACCTTGAGTTTATCTGTTCAGGATGTTCAGGATGTTCAGGACATTTTACTTATTGCAATATTACTTATTTACAAGATTCCAGCTCTGCTAAAATCCTGTGGCCTGTTCCTTCACCTACATACACAGGGCTTCCCTCTCCCTGCTTAGTTTCACTGTGAAACATAACTCCAAAGTGTTGAGTCATGGAATTTGCTGCATGCAGTGCCCTGTCAATCATTGCCTCAGAAGGGGTACCAGAGACTGATGAAGCACAGGGCACATTTTCTGCTAGCCTGCCGACAGAGGCAGGACATACAGGTGTGGGCTGCCTTAGACACCCACCCCTGTAAGTGAATGGAAATGCTCTCACTTGCCCACATCGCTTTGATGACCTGAGTGTTGAAATGAACCTAGGCCTGATTTTACTTCCTCTGTCTTTCACTAAATAGTAAATGACTGAGAGACTTTTTGGAGGTGGGGTACTGGGAATAGGTAAGAGCTCTACATTGAGCTGCATCTCCAGCCCTTTATATTTATATTTTGAGAAAGGAATTCACTAAGTTGTCCAGGCTGACCTCCAACTTGTGATCCTCCAGCCTTATCTCTGGAGTAGCTGGGATTATAGGCCTGCATCCTGCAACCCGGCTTGAGTGAGAATTTTTATTGCATGGGTCACTGTGTTGCTCTTTTGCCATGGGCTGGTAATGAAGCAGTGTGTTCTCTTAGAAAAGCTGAAGTATGCTACTAGAGCTTTTTGATTCTCCCAGATGCATTAAAATTGCTTTAGTCAAAATAAAACTCAGCTTCCTTCTCAACCAAGCGGCAGGAAAGCAATTTAACACCAGCACACCCATGATGGGGTGGTGTGCAAGTGTGAATAGGCCCTGCTCTAAAAGACTGTGGTGGGTGCTGCTTTAACCATGGATTCAGCTACAATCCTATGCACCCAAGGATCACAAAACTCATAAGTCTTATAACTGGTGAGTAACTTGAAGCCACCCATCCAGCCTTACATCTAATGAAAACTTTTCTCCCCTGTGACCCTAAGGGATATTGAAATACTTGTGGTGATGGGGAGCTCCCTGACTTATAATGGAAACTTCTGTTTCTTATAATGTTCTTTCTTACTCTGAGCCTTACAGAGTGTTTTTGGATTTTTTTCCAAAGAAAGACTTTTATTTCAACAACAATAGTGTCAGGAAAACAATTTGTACAGAAGATAAATCATTACATTTTCTACTTCCAAATCTTCACTGAAGGTAAAACTGCAAAATCCCCCAAACTAACTCCCAAACCAGTCATAAACCAACAACTTTACCACAGCAGATCTATGGAAAGATGATACTGCAAGGTATGTCAGAATTAATAGTATTAGAATTTGTATTAGGCACTAAAAATAGGACATCTTGCTGGAAAAATGGGTTTAAAATGTCTAAGAGAAACATGTCTGTAATGGCAGCTATGGGGGAGACTGTGGCAGGAGGATTGCAAGTTTGAGGCCAGGTTGGGGAACTTAGTGAGACCCTGTCTCAAAGATAAAAACTAAAAAGGGATGGGGATGGAGCTCAGTGGTAGAGAGTCCCTACCGTCTCAGTCTCCAGTGCCACAAAAATAAATACAGTGCCTAATTAACTGTGATTTGGCTAGTCTTGCTTTATTCTTTGACAACATTTTAGTTTATTATAGAAATTTGACCTTGTTTTGAAATATATTTAAGTACGAAGCAGTTTAACAGAATTAAATATTGATAGATTTTGTTTTTCTCTTTATATATATAAAATCTCAAAAGATTTAAAAATCTCAAGACACTTCAATTACTCTTCCTACCTAAACTATTTTGAGTGCTTCTTAATTTCTGATGTCAGATTGCTTTCCCCTCCTACTTCTAAGAAATTTTGTAAAATTGCATGTAATATATCTTTTCCAAAGTAGCTACTTTTTCTTATGTTACTATGTTTTGTGTTTTTTTTTTTTTCAAGTTAAGTTTGGGAGCATTTTTGAAGGCTTGGGGGTTATTTTTGGGAGATGAGCCTGTGAATTAGGAATGTCCTCCGATGTGGGAAAGGCTTTTTAAGGTGATGGCCATGACCCCTGGCTGGCCCTGCAGGCCTCCCTCCAGCTCAACATGTGTCCTGGCCTACATGGCCTAGCTCCTACAGGAACCTGTGTAGTCTCCCTTCTTAAAACTCTTTTAGTTCAATACTCCTGACTTAAAGCAGGGAGAATTGAGGACTCTGGAAAATAAATGATTTTTCTAATATCTCCCACAGCAAGTTGAGAACTAAACAGGGCTGTAACCCACCATTCCTGACTGTAGTGGTGGGAGAATGAAAGTGGTCCTCCCATTTTAAATGGGCATTTGATTTCTTAAGGGCTGCCTGGGAGTCCCAACAAGCCAGGTGAATGGATGGTTCTCAGCAGCCCTGGGAACCATCACAGTGAGGTACTCTAGTACCCACCCGGGCGCCGGGTGCTCCCTACCCCAGAAAGGCAGGGTAGATCACGCCTCTGTAGATTTCTTCCCTCCAGTCTTCCTCAGCCAGTTTCTCAAACACAAAAGAAATTTCCATTTTACAAACTTTTAACCCCTTCGCGACTCCCATTTTTAAATTACTTTATTTATTTATTTTTCTGTGGTGCTGAGGATCCAACCTAGTGCTTCACATGTGCTAGGCAAGTGCTTTATTACTGAACCACAACCCAGCCCTCCTGACTTCCATTTGAATCACTTTCAAATTCCCCCTTCACTCATGTAGCTCACTCAAAATATACAAGCTGCCAGGCATGGTGGCACATGCCTGTAATTCCAGCAGCTCAGGAGGCTGAGACAGGAGGATCAGAGTCAGTCTCAGCAATACTGAGGCACTAAGCTACTCAGTAAGACCCTGTGTATAAATAAAATACAAAATAGGGCTGGGGATGTGGCAGTTTGAGTGCCCCTGAGTTCAATCCCAGCACCCCTGCCAATATATACCTATATATATGCTATTAAAAGTGTACCCAAGCATTTTATCACTGGCTGGTGATCTGAGGGTGCAAGATGAACCTTGATGACTGAACACAAGTGTGAATGACTGAAGAGAGGTAACTGAAACGACAGTGTGTCTAGGCTTTGAGACTGATTGGTAAGGCTCATTGTCGGGAGGTCCTTGTGTGACGTGACAGTGTCCTGCAGTCCCTCATAGAACACAAGGTCTCATATCAGTAAACAGTTTTTTTTTGGTCTTTGGAGTCTAAAAATCAATTATTTCTGTTTTTCTTCCACTTAGTTTTTTTTTTTTCTTTTTTGCTATGGGGGGTTGAATCTGGTGTCACACTATCACTAGGCTACCTGACCAGCTTTTTAATTCTTTATTTTGAGCCAGGGTCTCTCTAAATTGCCCAGACTGGCCTTAAGCTTATGATCCTCCTGCCTCAGCCTCCTAGATAGCTGGGATTGAGTACAGGCCTATGCGTACCCAGCTTAGTTTTTTTCTTCTTGTCCTGATTTGTATTATTAACCAAAGCTTGATGTGCCCTGTAACATCTATATCCATATCAATATTGACACACAGGCATGTGCATTGGCATATCCACAGTGCCCAACAAATGTTGTCAATTCTTGCAACCAACAGAAAAAGCAAGAAATGTCTTCAACACATCCTCACTTCGTATTTAACCAGCACTTTGAGGTTGTTTCCCAAGGCCACAGGGAGGATGTGGTAAGTGGAATGGAAAGCAACCAAAGAATGAGGAGGCTTTCCCTAGTTCCAAGAATGTGGCTGTGACTGTGTGTCCTATGGTGTCACAAGCATGGCTTAGAGAAGGAAAAGAGAGAAAGTTGTGTACATTTCACAGGCCGCACTATTTTTCAAATTCTTTTACAGATGAGATTTGTGTACATTTACGGGTCTCATTTTCTTGGATGATCTCTGAGGATTCAGAGTTCTGAAGCCCCCAGGCCCCTGCCATGTCTCTGGCTGCCTGTTGAGAGAGCAGATTTTTTTCAGTTGCCCAACAGCCTTCATTGCCAATGGAAATAAACAGAGTTGGCTTTCCTTTATGGTGGAAGGTAATTAGGATTAAACCTCAAACTGGTGGCAGAATAAGTGATAAGCTACGTGTGCCTTTTTGCACACCATTACTCTGCGTGCATTCTCTGACCACCAGCACTCCTCACCAGTAACGATCAAACTCCACACCGCAACAACACCACAGAGCTTGGGTTCCAGCAGCAGGCTTGCTCTCCTGGTCTTCAGACTCTGACAGCACATGGTCTCACACTCAATGTTCACAGCCATATGCATGTCTTATTTTTCTGATCAAAAAGAAAACCCTGTAGGAGAAGATCTAACTTTGGTACATCTTCATAACCTTAGAAAAAACTAATTCTATAGTTGGCATGCAGTAAGTGCTTAGTTAATACTTATTAAATAAGAGAATGAGAAGTAGCAAGTGTATAGTAAGAGGGTTGAATAGATACTTTCGTGTGTGGAGGGGGGTTACTGGGGATTGAACCCAGGGGAATTTACCACTGAGAGATATCCTCAACCCTTTTTATTTTTAATTTTGAGACAGGGTTCTGCTAAGTTACTGAGGGTCTTGCTAAATTGCTAAGACTGGCCTCAAATTTGCAATCCTCCTGCCTGAGCCTCTTGAGTCACCGAGATTAAAGGTATGTGCCACCACTCCTAGAGATCCAACCTAATGCCTCACATGTGCTAGGCAAGCGCTCTACCATTGAGCCACAATCCAGCCCTCCTCACTCCCATTTGAATCACTTCCATATTCCGCCTTCACTCATGTAGCTCACTTACTTTTCAAGTATAGAAAACACAAACATGCGTTCATACACACACAGGAGCACTAACTCGGGGCGTAGAAATGCAGACCTTCCCTTCTCTTCTGCTTGGATTAAATAAAAGCTGATGTGGTGGTATTTTTGCATTCTTCTATTATCCCCCATCAGTCAACAGCTTTCCCTGCAGCCCACACTAACTTTTTGACAGTTTGCGTCTTCATTTTCCCCAGAACAACAAGTAAAATGATATTGGCTGGAAGGGTTGAAGCCAGTCCTCTATCTCTTGAAGATTTTAATGGGAAATTTCCAGAACATCCTGTCTGTCTTCAGTGGCATTCGGTCTAACACCCTAATGTGACTGAGAAACTGATTTCCTAGCAAAGGCACAGAGATGGGGCAGCCCTGCAAAACAGGGAAGGTGGGGGATACAGGGAGCAGCATGTGTGTGCTGCTCACCATCACTACTGGCATGCAAATATTTCAGTGCAAGTCAAAAAGCCTTCCTTCCTGGGTGTGTGTGTGTGTGTGTGTGTGTGTGTGTGTGTGTGTGGTGTTAGAGGTTGAATACAAGGCCTTATGTGTATTAGGCAAGTGCTCTACCACTGAACTATGTCCCCAGCTCCTGGAAATTACTTTAAAAATTCATAAGGACTGGAGTTGTAGTAGAGGGTAGAGTGCTTGCCCAGCATTGAGGCCCTGAGCTTAATCTTTAGCACCAAACCAGACCAAACCAACAACAAAAAACCCATAGCCCATAGCTTACAATAATGGGACACTTTCTTTTTTAAAAGAATCTACATTTTCTTAAACATTTCATCACACTCTTTAAACAGCTTTGTTGAGGTATAGTTGACATTTTCAAACCCAAACTCTTAAGACTGAGAAATCTCTGAATACCAGCCACAGGGCTAGAGGGCTAGGCAGCAAATGGAGAAGGTCCACTGGACCTAGAGTTAAGTGGTTTTATGGACTTTGGGGAAGGATGACTCCCTTGACATTGAACCTAAAGTTGGCTAGAGGTAAGACAGGTCAAGAGAGTGCATGATTTGTAGGAAGACAGGCCCTGGGGCACTGGGGGCAGGCAGTGATGGGCAGTATACATTCAAAAGAAGGCAAAATGGCCTTTCATTTTTTTCTAGCCTGTTTTTAAATTAATTCCTCCCTCCCATCCTCAAGTCTTTTAAAATTAAATTTAGGACTTATCAAAGTGTTCCTTTTATCACCACTGCTTCCTCCCACCCCCTTTTTTTGCGGTGTTGGCAATCAAACCCAGGGCCTCACACCTTTGAGGCCAGAGCTCCACCACAGTCACCAGTTCAGTAGCTCCCCCTTTTTTTTCAGAGGAACACTTCCTTTATTTTTACCATGTTCAATTAGCCCTTTACATTCAGAGCACATCCCTAAGGATTGTTCCCAGGAGGTCACAGAGGACACTTTATTTCTTGCTTGGACAACTTACTTGGGTTTTTTGTTTGTTTTGAGAAAGGGTCTTGCTTTGTTGCCCAGGCTAGCATTGAACTCCTGGGCTTATGTGATTCTTCACCAGGTCTTCTGAGTAGCTGGAACCTTGGGTGTTTGCCACAGGTGTTAGGCAGTCAGCTTACCTGAGTTTTGTAAAATGAGGACCCCACGCTCCTGGCCTTAGAGATTGGCTCATCAGAGAAACCCAGCTCCTCCTGCTCTGAACCCTCCTGTGTCTTCTTCCTCTCCACCCACCCTTCCCTCAGAATGCTAAGGTTAGCCTATGAGCTCAGTTACTCAGGAGGCTGAGGCAGGAGGATGATAAGTTTGAGGCCAGCCTGAGCAACTTGTGAGAGCCTGTCTTAAAATTTAAAAAATTTACAAAGGACAGGGGAGTAGCACTTGCCTAGCATAAGTGAGCCCCTGAAATCAATCCCTAGTACTGAGGGGAAAAAATCCTAACATGAGAGCAAATGATGGTCTGAAAATATTTGAGCTCTTTTCTAGTAAGGCAATGTTGAAACCACAGGAGACAGCTTTTGCATGCCATATACACATTTAAATCACTGTTTCTGATAAGATCTAATTGTCTTCTGTAAAAGATAAATTCCTCAAAACAACTGAAGAATAGATACTAAGTCTTCATAAATTTAGACATAAAATAATTTGTAGGATTGCTTATTCTTATGTATGTATTTATGTAGTGGGGTTTGGACAATCTCCTGATTATTACTTTCAACATCATAAGCTGATTTGAGGGCCTTGTGGTTAAGGACTTATCTTTGAAAATGCTTATGTTTGGAAACTTTTCATGGAGAACTGAATTAGCTAGAGAATTAGCTAAATCTCTTGGTATCAACTCAACTGAAAAATCTGCTTGCCACTGAAGAATTTCACTCTAATCTACACATGTGTCTGACAGTGTCAACTGGGACAGTTGCTTGTGGAGGAGGGACTGAGGTTGAGCCTGGTGCCTGACAGCTCAGAAATCGGCAAGATAAGTGCAGCCTCCATAGCTCTGAATCAGTGCCCTCCTTTGGGCTCTGTCCACAGCAGAGCCTTAGGACAGGATTTCAGTGCCTGGAGTTTGAAAGGTGATGGCTGTATCACCTGAGAGGGGCCTGGGGAAGGGAGACAGGGCTGGAAGGAAAGGCAGCTCCAGGCAGAAGGCTACTTGCCACTCTGGGAAACTAGTGCTGCACCCCCAGGAGCTCTTCTGAGAAGCACATGCCTCTGAAATGTCTCAGGGATAAGCAAGGAGGTTTGAGGCATACCCTGTGTCCAGGGAAGCCCTCAGGCAGAGAAACCCAGAGATACTGGGACAGGAAGCTGTCAGAGCTGTCAGTATGCAAAACTGGTCATGGAAATTGCTGAGGAGGAGAGGGGATATGGGTGTGGCCCTGGGATCCACAATCAGACTCTCTGGATGTGGGCTTTGAATTTGTATTTTTTAGCCCAAATGATAGTAATCATAAGTTTGAAAATCATTGCTCTGAAAGGTGATCTGAACTGGCCCCCCATATTCTGTCACCCTTACCTCCAGAGAATCCTAAGTCTTCTTTGAACCAGGGCTTCAAGCATGCAGGCAAGTGCTCCACCACAGGCCTACTTCCATAGCTCCCAAGTCATTACTATGGCATGAAGATCCCTCAGAGTCTGTCCTCTTCCTAACTCTGCAGTTTCACCCCTTGCTCTACATTTTCCTCTCTAAACTGTGTTTCCAGCCATCACACAACTTGCAGTTACTGAAGACTGGGCTTTTTACCTCTCTGCCTCATGCTCAGAATGTTTGAACTGCCATTAATGCAAAACTTGACTGCGTGGCTAAAACAAATAAGGAACTGTTTTTCTAACACAGCAAAAAGTCTGGAATTTAGCAGGGGTGGATGTTGTTTCTGTGGCTTAATAATGTTAGGGTGGGTGTCTGATTCTTGCAGGTTTCCTTCCTGGCTGCAAGGGGCTACCTTAGCTCCAGATAACACATTTGTATTCAAGTTGGGAAGGGACAACACCACCTAAGCACAAGCTTTCCCAGAAGACCCAGCAGACTTTTCTTAACACCTCATTGTCCAGAACTATGCCACATGTCAGCCTTGTCAGCCAGGAAGGCAAGTAAATATTTAGCATCCAGGCTATTTTATGGAGGAGTTGGTAGAAGAAGAGGCATACCCTGTGTCTGGAGAGTTGGAAATGGGGCAGGTTAAACCCAATTTAACTTTAACACCCATTTCCTCCTATTATCTTATTCTGAAAATTATCAAAATTTTGGAAAGATAATATATCTACTGCCTAGATTTTACAATTGACATTTTGCTGTATTTGATTTAACACATTTCTGTGCATCTCTGCCTCCATCTACCCATCCATCTTTTTTATTTTCTCTTTTTCCAGGGCTAGGGGTTGAACTCGGACCTTGTGCACGGCAGGCAAGCACTCTACCTCTTAACTAAACCTCAACCCCATCTTATTTTTTTTTAATTTTTAAAGAGAAAGAGAGAGAGAGAGAGAGAGAGAGAGAGAGAGAGAGAGAGAGAGAGAGAACGAACACAAAATCTTTGTATGTGGTGCTAAGTATCGAACCCGGGCCGCATGCAGCCAGGTGAGCGTGCTACCTCTTGAGCCACATCCCAAGCCCCCCATCTTATTTTTTGATGCAATTCAAATGAAGGCTTTAGAAATCCTCCTTCTAAACACCTATTATATATCATTCTCTATCATCCAAGATCCTTTTCTATCTATCACCTAAACAACTATTATATATCTATTCTCTATCATCCTTAGAGCCTTTTTAGGGGACATTTACAAACAATGAAATGTGCACATCTTATGTGTACTGTTTGATGAGTTTTGACAAACGTGTATACCTGTGTAATCAAACCTCTATCACAATAAATGACCTTACTGTCAAACCAGGCAGTTTGCTCAGGTTGTTTTGTCCTTTTTGTTTTGGTACAGGGAATTGAACCCAGGGGTACTCCACTGAGCTACATCCCCAGACAATTTTATTTTTTATTTTTGAAACAGGGTCTCACTAAATTGCTGAGGCTAGCCTTGAACTTGAAATCCTCCTGTCTCAGTTTCCTAAATTGATGGGATTATAGACATGAGTCAAATTGTCTGGCCCTCAGGTGCCTTTTTATAGCATGAGGACTCGCCACCATCCCCCCAACAGGCAAACCTCATTCTACATTTCTTCATAGAAGATTAATTCTGCTTGTTCGGGAACTTCATATAAATAGCCTCTTTTGTGTGAAGCCTAAGATACTTTGAGATGCTTCTTAGCATTGACTTCTTTGAATATCTTTTGTGCACAGACTTCTGAAATACCAACGGTAAGTTTTTAATTTCTTGTTTACCTACTCATCTTTCCCTTTTAAGTCTGATTCCTTCAAGGGCAAATACCTTTTCTGTTCATCTTTGTATTCTTAGCACAACTCCTATGGACACTTAATAAGTGTCTATTTGATGACTTAATGAAGGAATGGGATAAAGTTACTGAATCATAGTAGGTTAGTAGGAAATTTTAATTCATTTTTCCTTCTTTTGTGTAGCCCTTCTCCCACTTCCTTGGGGTCAGCTGAGTGGGCCTCTATTTTTCACTGCTAGCTGGTGCCCATGTTGGTGGCCCGGCTGTACCTTAGTCATTGTCAAGCCAAGTGCTTAGCACAGCACTTGGTGTGCTGTGGCATTAGTCAGCAGATGCTGTTTTGAAAGTATGTATAAATAATGTGCATTGTGGGGCTGGGCTGACGAGTCTCCTCCAAGATCCTTTCTTGTTAACAAGGGACCCATGAGTCTTTGCTGAGTATAAAAAGTGAGGCAATGCCTTGTTTTCCATGGATCACTGCTCCAATGTCTGGGACCTGTGTGAAGCTATGTGAAGCTGGCAGAGGGGGTCTTTGACCAGCCTCGACCACCAAGCCCCCTTTCTTGTTCATACACTTTCAGGCAAGGAACCCTGTTGTGATCATGCATGCCAAGATGTTAGCTAATTATTGAGCTAGGAAGGGCTCTTGGTTTGCTTTGCATATTTATTGGGGAGTCAGAAACTCTGCACTCTGTAGGAGGGGCAGGCTTTGCTCTGCTACCAGGAAATTTGCATCCCTCCCAGCGCAGCTCCAATTCCTGGCTTGTGCATTGAGAGAGAGTATCTCCGCGCCCCCCCCCCCCCCCCAGTTTCTTCTGACCACCAGGGCCCACTTGCTGGACATTCCTTCCATCCTCACATTCTTCACTCTATTGAGAAATAAATCCTGAAGTGAAATGCCTCTTAGAAAAGGGAGCCCTCTCCAGAAGGAGATACATGTGAAGCATTGTCTCGTGCCTGCCCCACCCCCATGTAAGGAGAGAGGAGAGGTGTCTTGGCTTCTGTCTGTAGCACTACTTCCTCAAGCACCATGCCTCTCCTGTCCATCTGCTGTCACTGTCCTTTTAGAGACAAGGTTCAGATTAGACCAGTGTGGCCTGATCTTGTTCTTTACATTGGCAGGGGTACAACATGAGTTTGTTGACACAACCTGGGTCCTGCTGTTGGAAATAATCCTGCAGCCTGAGGTGGTGACCTGAGTGTCAGACCTTCACCCCAGCCCTGGCTTTGCCATTGACACCTTCGGCAAGTCATCTCCATATTTCAAGCCTCAGTTTCCCCATCTAGGCAATGTCCACCTAAAATCACTGCCAGGTCTAAAAATTGCATGTGAGCTATTCAAGAATCAATTTGAAATGTCAGATTTAGGTTCTATGTAAAAAAGACCTCAGTTGGCAGATGAATAGGGATTCCAAAGATGTTGTTTTTCACCTGCTAGCCCTTCATTCATCATTATCTTCCTTAATCATCTCATGTCTATTGCCGGCCCCGGGTCCACAGATCTGCGCAGCTGTGCAGCTCTTGCTCTTCAGAATGGGCAGGAAACACAGGAGGAGACAAACCCGCTCAGTTTGGCATGGCATGGAGTGAGACGTAAGTATTAATCAGCTCACAAATGGTTGCTGGCAGGAGATCAGAGGCTTTGTCTAGATTTGTTGAGTGAAGAGAGGCCATGGATGGAGGGAGGAAAGGTGAAGAGCATGAAGGCCTTTGTTTGGGGCTGCCACCACAATATGGTCTATGTAGGGACACAGTGGCAGGAACACCTTGTCCATACCAATAAAGCATGGAGCACCATGTGTTAGGGTAGAAGGCCAACTGGTGGATCAACTTGGATGGCTTGTCTTCTCAGAGTGCAGGAAGGGTGACTGGAAGTGGGAGGTGGGTGGGGTGGGGAACAACAGAAGCATCATCCCAAGGGAGGTCCCCGCTGGCTTCCTGGAGTGCTCTCCTTAGGCTGGAGCTTAGACAGGAGCTGCTCACTGTTTCTGTCTCACACCTGGGTTTCCAGACCAGGGTTCCTAATTAGAGACATTCTTTTGGAGGCCCATCATCTCCTGCCCAGATCTTTGCTGTCTGCTACCCAACGTGACTTCATCAGGGTGATTTCAGAAGCTGGAGTACAGAGAAAAGTGCTTTTCAAAGGCAATACAGTCAGCGAGAGAACGGAGAGGAAGTCAAGCATTCAACTTTAGCTGAGCATCTCAACTACTTCTGTATTTCATGGTGTTATTAAGCACACCTGCACCTTGTGCTTTATGGAAACCTGAGAGATGAACATTTAGATGGTTAAGAAAGGATGAGTCCAGAGGCATTTGCTTTCTCTACAAAAGGACTCTTCTGAAGATTGCCTCCAGGAGTTCTTCCCCCACCCCTTTTCTTTTTTAAGTAGCAGCTTCTCCAAGTACTTACAATGTGATCTGATTTACACACCTCAACTGATTTATTCTAGTTCAACCTAACTTTTAACTATCTTGTTGAAGGCAAGAAAAATGCCTGTTTCTCTCATCTCTCTCTGCATCCTTCTCTCGTTTCTTCTCCTTCCAAGGACTGTGCCATCCACTGGTCCACATTTGCTACAGAGACCCTCAGTGCCAGAGCTGGGAAGGCCTGAAGAGCAGATCTAAGTTCAGACCCTGTTTTATACATGAAAAAGAGGGGTCCCAGCGAGGTGAAAACAGTCCTCTGAGCATCCAGATAGCTAATGCTGTTTCCATCCCACAGTGTTCCCTACTTCACACCTGCACTTCCCAACATGTCCTCAGTGCATCTAACTGGGTAAGGGACCACATCCAGTGACAAAGCAAACTCTAAACCCATTCATTTTCAAGGTAGTGATAATTGGTTCATCAGGTCCTTCCCCAGCAGGACAGCTCCCTGAAAGCAGTCAGGGTACTGAACACTGAGTAGCCATGGAGTGCCAGAGAGCAGAGAACCCGGAGTCCACCTGGAGAGCTAGGAGAGTGGGCACAGGAGAAGGTGAGATAAAACACAAAGTGAGATAGGTTTTTCCTCTTGAATATTTTCTCATTCCAAGGAAAAATTGGCCTTTGAATTTTATTATTCTGTATATGACAGTCTGCCCTCTATGTCTGTGGGCTCCGTATCCCAGGGTTCAAATGACTGCAGATCAATAATATTTGGAAAAAACACAGCTGTACAAAACATGGACAGATATTTTTCCTCCTCATCATTCCCTAAAAAATACAGTGTGATAGCTGTTTATATAGCATTTAAAGTTGTATTAGGTATTGTAAGGAACCGAGAGATGATTTAAAGTAAATGGGAGGTTGTGGGTAGGCTCTATGCATTGCACATGAGAAACTTGAACACCTCTGAGCCTGGTGTCCATGGGATGTCCTTGAGTCAATGCCCTTCAGACACCAAGGATCCACTCTATGCTCTTTGGTTACATGTGCTTAGAATCCAAGTGTGCTTCAAAACCAAACTGCTGTCTGCTTCAGTTTCCATGTCACCTCCCCCTCTACCTCTTCAACCCAAGGCCATCTGGCTTCCATTTGTCAGGTCACCAGTGGTCTGTGTGTCCTTCAATTCAATGGGTTTACTTTCAATCCTTTGTTACTTAACCTCTCAGTGGTACTCGACTCAAATAGCAATTTCTTTGTTCTTGAAAATGTCTTCCTCTCTCTTTCATGGAACAGCATTCTCTGGGTTCCTCCTGACAATCTGGCCACTCAATGGTCAGACATCATTTTGTGCATGTGGGGTGAAGAGGTACAGGGGTTAAATGCTGGGCACACTACTAGCAAGCTACATCCCCAGACTTTTAAATTTTTATCATTATTTTTTTGAGACAGGATCTCACTAAGCTGCTCAGGTGGCCTCCAGGGTGGGATCCTCCTGTCCCAGCCTCTTGAGTAGCTGGGATTATAGGTATGCACCACAGTACACTAGCTGGTCATACATAATTTAACAACAGGGATAAATTCTGCCATGTTAGGCTATTTTGTCATTGAGTGAACATCATAGAGTGTATATATGGAAAACAAGATGATTTTGTTGCTAGGCAAATATAGTTTTATAGAATCACTGTTGTATCTGTAGTTTGTCCTTGACCAAATTTATTATGTGGTGCATGACTGAATTCCCATCTTCTGGTCATGTCATTTGCACTTGAACATGATGTCATCCCCTCAAACCTATCATGTCTCAAAAGGCATTCACCATGTCCCATCCCTGCTGACTCTTTTCCTCCGATAACCCAATATTCATTATCAACCCTTAAGTCAGTTTGGTCCCTATCATTGTCCATTTTCTGATGCCATAACAGAATGCATTAGACTAGGAAATTTATAAAGAAATAAGTTTTATTTTGGATCATGATTTTGGGAAAATCTAACATTGGGTGGCTGCAGATTGGTGAAGGCCTTGTGCTCCTTCAGCGCAGGGCAGAAAGGGGACATGTAAGCAGGAGTAAGCTAGGAGAAAGCTTGTGAGGTGGCCATGCTTTACACCACCTGTTCTCTTTGTGAGTCCAAACTCAGCAAGTGAGCTTCCCTCCCCTCAAGGGAATTAAGCCTGCTCCTGAGAGCTTCCTCAACTCGACCCCTCTTCAGGACCAAATCCCCTCTCAGAGGCCCCACTGCCCATCAGCACCCTTATGCTGGGAATTGAAGTTCACCATGAGTTTTGGAGGGGCAAACCATGTTCCAAAGATAGCCATCCCCTGGATAAAAACTTGGAGTCAGCTTTGCTTTTCTTCACTTTGTTCACACTGTTGCTTTTCTATTCCCTCCTAAATACGTTTTCAGTCCCCTTCACCACCATGCTCTCGCCACTACCTGACCTCGATTTGGGCAAAAGCTTCTGAACCCTGAGGTTGCTTCTCTGCTCACACAACACACCCCAAGGCCGTCTCCTCCTCGGCTGGTCAATGGGGGCTCCTTGCCAGTCTTTCCTTGCCTGCACAGTCTCCTGTTCAGGGGCCAAGAGGGCTTCCAGCTTTTACTGCAGTCAGACTCCCCTCTGCCAGGGTGCTGGAGGGAAGTGTTTTGAATCTGGATCTGGAGGGTGTTTCCATGGTGTGTGTATTAGGGTGCTAGGTTGGTGCCTCAAACAACAGAAATTGATTTTCTCAAAATTCTGGGCGTGAGAAGTCTAGAAATCCAAGTGTAATAGGGTTTGTTTCTTCAGGATCCTCTTTCTTGGCTTGAGGTGGCTGCCTTCTCCCCATACCTTCCTGTGTCCTTCCCTCTGCATGTGTCTCTGTTCTAATCTTTTTATGTATGTGCATGTGGTACTGGGAATTGACCCCAGGGTGCTTGACCACTGAGCCACATCCAGCCCTTTTTATTTTCTATGTTGAGACAGGGGCTCACCCAGTTGCTTAGGGCCTTGCTAAGTTGCTGAGGCTGGCTTTGAATTGGTGATCCTCCTGCCTTAGCCTCGGAGCTGCTGTGATGGCAGGCACATGTCACCACAACTGGTCCAGTTTATAATTTAATGGTTTATTTTTGTTCCCTGGTTACCAGATTTCTCTTTCCTACCTGAGTATAAGCTTAATCAGGAGAGTGGCCCTGTTTTTTCAAATGTATGGTGTCCGTTCATCATGAAAGCCACAGACAGTACCCTCATTGTGTCTTTGCCCTCGGTAACCACAGTCAGATGTACTATAGCATTTTTCTTTCAGCAGAGAGTGTTCTTTTCACACTATTAATCTTTAATTTACTTATTTGTTTATTCTTTTCTTTATGATCTGGGGCCTGTGTGTGCTGCTGAGGTGTGTCACAGCCCCCTACACCATCATTGTACCTACTTTTTGAGACTTTCTTGGGCATGTTCAGAAATGCTACTGTGTGGGGCACAAGGGTCACAGAACTGTAGGACAGTGGTAAGGGGCAAATCAGGGCTTCTTGGGCTTTCAGGGCCACAAGGACACTGAGGGTTTTGTTCAAATGCAAGGTCTGATGCTGCAGCTGTGCCTTTCCAGGAAGCTCCCCGGCTGTGCACGAGGGTGCAAACCTAAGAATGTGGAGGTCTGGGTTCAAGTTCTGCTTTGCCAGTATGTGGCTGTGAGGCTTGGACCAAATCACTGAACTTCTCTGGTTTTCAAGATTCATATTTGAATAAGGAGTTTGCCTGTTTAATCTCTAAGTCTCTTTCTAGCTCTAGAAATTAATCTGTTCTTTGGTTCATTCCATTTGGCAAAAACATTTGGAGAATCTTGAAGAAAAGAGGTAGGAGAATTCAGTCCATTATAGTTTTTAATGTTACTGATAGGGGGGCCATGGATTGAGTTCCAGTGGATTAAAAAATAATCTTTTAAACCTCCTAGCATTGTCACTCACCGCATGGCAAGGCTCAGTGTAGATCATGGCTTTGAATGCATGGCACAGAGACACAGATCTCAAATTGGGTTCCTGTTGTGTTTAGACTCCATCCACAGCCGTGCTGTCTGTGATACATGTTGAAATAACTTTTCAATCTCAAAACAAGCCTCCATTTACTTTAAAAATTCACTTTCCAGGAGTTATATCCAAATCCCAAATTCACCACAGTAGCTGGGAAAGAACAGGTGCAACTGAATGCGGATTTTTGGATTTAAATGTCTGTAACTTGGGATTTGCTTGGTGTGATCCTTGAAAGACTCGCTATTGCTACTGTACGTGGATAAAAATGGTGGATAATGAAGAGAGGAATAATCAAATTTGATCCAGGACTCTATTTGTGTTAGCTCGCTGGAGCCACTGCACAGAAGACCAATGAAGAGCTTAACCATTTCTTATTTTTTTTCTTTAATACTGATTATTCAGAGCAGCAGCAGTAGAATCAGAGAACGGCATCACAATACCAGGGAGGCAACACATGCTTTCAGATGCAATCCTCCTGAGAATCAGCAGCCTAATTCCTGCTGAGGAGGAGCAGCAGAGGAGCATCTGCAGGACTGGCTGGGTTCCCTCAGTGTGGACAGGGCTCACGGAAGCACCTTGAAGAGACAATGCAACCCTGGGGCATATGTGCAGGTTTGTGCCAGTGTGCGCTCCAGAGGGGCAGGCAGGTGTGGGGGAAGGACAAGAAGGAAACTGTCAGAGGTCTGGCTTCCAAAAGGTACAGCAAGTCTCAAAAAGTCACTTGTCTCAGAAGTGAATATGGCCCCCAGTTAAATCCAGCTGTAAAAAAAGTTGGTTGTTTTTAATGAGTGGGTTTCAGGCAGCACGTACAATGAGCACAAGCACACAAACAAAAGAACACCACAGCACACGGTGTTCTTTTCCCTCCTGGCTGGGCTCCTCTGCCTGTAGCAATAGCTGAGTGTGAGTCAATGTGATCATAGTAAAACTATTGTTGTCCAACCTGTCTCAGGAAAGGCCACCTTCCCATAACTGCCCTTGCTGAAGTTCCTAACTGATCTTTCTGCCCAGAATGTTTCAGATGGTCACCTGCCTACCTTACACTCCTGACCCACTTCTCAGAGAGCCGCCTGCATGCCTGGACTGCCTGCATCTTGCATTCTGGGTCGCCAGCATTGCATTCTGGGCCGCCGGCAAGGTACTCTTCCTGTTGGGCCTCTGCAGATTTCTGTATGTGGCGCAGCCACCAGTGCCTAAGTTTCTCCTTCAGGGAGGACTCTCCCTCCATGTCCCCAGCCCATCTGAACACAGCTTTTGTCTCTTCCTTCAGTGTTCAGCTGTCCCCACCCCTTGTCCTCAGTCATGGAGCTCTTCTGTGTACCTGCTCTTCCTCCCCACAGCCAGGCCTTTTCTTCTCCTTTAAGCTCAGTGGGTCAAGTTGACTTCAATATTACTCAAAACTTTTGCTACAAAAAATTATACCAATAGACGTATACTAGGGGGCAGTTGTTAGCAAGCTCCTGTATGCATCTTTCCTATCTTTTTAGGTTGCCTTTGCTTCAGGTTGAGATGGAAAGACACGGAGTCTGGAGTTAGTAGTAGAGCAGATGGCCCTGGGGACCCTGTGGGCTCACACGCTGGGGCAGGTAAATAGAAGGGAAGGAATTTCGTGGGCTGCTGACTGGAAAGAGGCTCTGGTCTGGCAGTCAGACTACACAGGCTCATCCCCGGACAGTCTCTGCACCTCTGAACCTCAGTGTCCTCTCCTATTGTCACCCTGCCATTGTTCAGGGAGTAAACTGAGAGCTGCAGTGAATGTCCTGGCCACAGGTGTTTGGAACACGCTCCTCTGTCCATTTGTTCATTGTTTCTCAATCAGCCAAGATGAAGCGACCCTTGACCAGGCTCCTGGAAGCCTTCCTGCCTGTATTCCTTTGTAGACATGCTGAACACAAAGTCATTTTTGCGAGGATGTTAGAGGGAATGAAACTGTGGCAGTTCTGCCAGGATGGAGCTCTACCCTGGGTCTAAGGCTACCTGCCTTGCCTAGGAGACACCAGCCTCCTGTCTGAACAAGCTCAGAGAGAGCAGCTTCAGTGTGGTTCCCATGGGCTAAGGGGAGCCCCCACAATGCAAAACTCTGTACCACTGCCAATGCAGTGTGTTAGCTAAAGGGTCAGAAGAACATGGTTCCAACCTGACCTGACTATTGCTACCCACGTGGACCTGGACAGCAAAAACCTATCTATTGAGGTCAACTTGTGCCTGACACTGTGTTGGGCACTGAGGATATTGTGATGAACAAAACATCGGGGTTTCTGTCCTCCCAGATCTCATGGTTAAAGGGCAAACCACTTTACTGTTCTCAGCCTCAGTCTTCTCTTTTGTAAAGTGGGAATGATAATAATGCCAGTCTCATGGGTTTGCTCACAGAAAGGATGAGGCGACAGTTAAGCTGCTGAGAACAGTGGATTGCATGACATGAGAGCTTCGGTGATTGGCCACAGCCCTGAAGACTGGTGTATGTTTGCTTTCCTGGCCCTGGAGATACAAATATCAGTATCCAGTGAACAGAACTGTCTTTTGGACAAACTCTCATTTATCTGAATATCATTAGATATGTTTAAATAAACACAGAGAAAAATGGCAAACTCAAAATGGTTAATTGTATGTGTCAACTTGATGAGGCCAAGAGATACCCAGATAGCTGATAAACCATTATTTTGGGGTGTGTCTGTGAGGATATTGCTAGAAGAGATTAGCAGCTCACTCAGTAGATCTGCCTTCACCCACGTGTCTGGGCATCATATGATTCACAGAGGGCCCCTACCCCCACCCCCACAGAGCAGAGGAGGACAAATTCTCTCTTGCTTCTTGAGCTGGGATGTCCTTCTGCTCTTGTCTCAGTCATCCTGGTCCTCAGGCTTTGGGTCACAGCTCTGACTCACAGGCATTTGGGCTCTGGATCACACCCCTCGCCACTGGTTCTCTCGAGTGTGGCTGTTGTATGGTGGGACTTTTCAGCCTCTGTGTTTGTGCAGTCATTTTCCATAGCAGCTTTTCTTTTATGTATGTGTTTTTGTTGTTGTTGAGGTGCTAGGGACTGAACCCAAGGCCTCCAGCATGCCAGGCAAGTACTCTACCCTGAAGCTACATCCCAGCCCTCTTCCATACGTCTCTACATATATCCTAATGGTTCTGTTTCTCTGGAGAACACTGACAATATGGAAGGAAAAAAGGATTGACTGTGATATGCCCCATGCATTATTTGACTTGCTTAAATACTTATTTATTTATGTATTTTTTGTATTAGGGATTGAATCCAGGGGACTTAACCACTGAGGTATAGTCCCTGTCCCCCTTTTATATATTTTGTTAGAGACAGGGTCTTGCTGAGTTGCTTAAGGCCTTGCTAAGTTGCTGAGGCTGGCTTTGAACTTGTGATCCTCCTGGCTCAGTCTCCTGAGTCACTGAGATTACAGGAGTGCACAACCATGCCCTGTTAAACATTTATTTTTTAAGCAAAAAATAAATTTCAATAAAGTTTAAAAAATGTAAAGTAATCCAGATGTGGGTGTCACACATCTGTAATCCCAGTGGCTCAGAAGGCTGAGACAGGAGGACTGCAAGTTCAAGGTCAGCTTCAGCAACCCAGCAAGGCCATAAGCAACTTAGTGACATCCTTTCTTAAAAAAAAAAGTGAAAAACGAACCAGGCACAGTGGCGCACACCTGTAATCCCAGTGGCTCAGAAGGCTGAGGCAGGAGGATTGAAAGTTCAAAGCCCCAGCCTCAGCAACAATGAGGCACTAAATAACTCAGTGAGACCCTGTCTATAAATAAAATACAAAATAGGGCTGAGGATGTGGCTATATAGTGAAGTACCCCTGGGTTAAATTCCCAGTGACTCCCCCTCTACCCATGTAGAGTGATGTCACCATGGGACTTTATCAGTCTTGCTCTTCCAGAAATGTGAGTAGCTCCCCAGCCCTGCTCATAACCGTTCAATAATGATTCCTCACTCACCCTCTCCTCTACCAGCCACTTCCTTCACTGCATCATGGTCCACCTTGGTCATAGGTAGCACTTCCTGAATCCATGTACTGGGCCAATGTTGTGTTCGGCAGTTTCCTTCTGCTGTCTTCTCCCAGGTAGAAGCTTCCAGAGTGAACAATAATCATTATCATCTCTGACAATCTGTGAAGATTAGCTCTAAGGGGAAAAATAGAAAAATTGAATGTGCAAGTTATATTATCTGTTTTAATTTTAAAGCCAAGATGAACCCCTCGAACACTGTAGCACACTGCTGTTTACCAAAGGCCATTATTAGGAATGCCAGTTTGCATGGTGCGTATTTGTGTCTATAGGATCATAGTACATTCTGACCTGTCTGGTCTCTGAACTCCAGAGTGCTCTTTTGCCTGAATATCTTAATTTCTTTTGGTCTCCAGATCAAGCAAGACAATGACAGAGGGCTACTGGCTTCTTCTGCTGGAGCTACAGGGTGTCCCAGAAGAGTTTTGCTTGTGGATGGCCCTCTGTGGAGACTGTCGGGGCTCTGGCTTGCAGGGAAGGCTGAGCACTCAGTTTGGAGGAGGGCTCAAGTAGTGCACCAGGCTCCCTTGAAGGGCGCTATGGAAGACTTTCTGATCCCTCTAGGGAATCAGAGTGGGTAGAGGAGCACTGTGGGGTCAGGAGTCTGATGGCTACACAGGGGGGATTTGGCAGTAGATCACTGGATACACAGGGTAGTACCTGCTGATGAAGCACCCTTTTTATCCCAGAATGGCAAGCACCAGAAGGCACTTTGAATTACAATAAGAGTTTCAAGCCCTTTTTGGGTGGTTCCTAGTAATTGTTAAGTTCTGGGGCAGGGGTGGATGCTATACCTGTTAAAGCTATTTTTTCTCTTTGCCCACCCAGGAGTGGGGTTCATCCTCACTCAGAAGTGGGGTTCCCATACACGAGCTCTCCTAGACACCTATATTCTTCCCTCTTTCACCTTAGCCACCGATCAGAAATTTGGCTCCACTTAGTTTTAGGAAAGGGTGCCTGGCTTTCTCTGACCTGCCTAGGCTTCTCTTCCAAATGACATGGTCCCCTCTCACTTCCCGTTTCCTCTCTTTAGATCCAGGCCAACTCCTCTCTTGCCCACTCCTTAGCCTCTAGCTCAGGATGGTGAGGAAGAATCCATGGGGGACTCAGGCTCAGCCTCCTGTGTGTTCTGCCTGCCCCAGGCCAACCATCATCCCTTCTCTCAAGGGACTGTTTTCAGGAAGAAGGCAGAGCTTTTGAACTCTAAGGAAGTTCCCAGGTGTTAGGGTTAGGCTTGATCCCTTACACTTTGAAGCATATTTCATGCAAATGAAAACCAGGAAAGCACAGGAGGAACACACGTACATCAGATAAAATAGACTTTAATTCACCAGCTATAAAAAGACACAAAGACTATCATTGACTAGTCATAAAGGAGCCAGTACAGCCACAGGATATGACAATTTTAAATACTCATGCACCCAATATCGGAGCACCTAAACATATAAAGCAAACACTCACAGATCTAAAGGGAAAGAGAGGGCAACGTGAGAACTGTGGACAGGCCATCCAGATGGAAGGTAACAGAGACATGGAGTTACACTGCACTCCAGGCACTTATAAGAGGGCCTGCAAGCTAAGCTGTTACCTTTGTAGTCTTATCACTGCTGGGGGGTGGGTGGAGGAAGGCACCATCTCAAAAATGTGTAACCACATTTCCCTGCTGCCACAGTGTCGCCCATTGTGGGCTGTGGCCAGTGGCTACTCTGGTCTCTCCAGTTTAAGACATGAATGGAAGGGACTTCCAGCATGCCGGTGTCTACTTCATGGGGGTTGTTCCTGGCAGGATATGAAGAGGCAGTACCAAGACCTTGCTCCCAGATCCCAGTTCAAAGAGTACATTGAGCTTACCTGCTCTGTGCTCTGAGCCCTAGCAACCTCCCTGCAGTCAGAAGCAGATGGACCTGAATAACAAAAAGTGGCTTCGTAACATTAATGATGTATTACATCCTTTTCTTATAGCAGATCACTCCCAAATGATTATCATGAAGTGAATCTCACATCCTTTCTTCATTATTTATCTTATCCATTGGGAAAAGGTAAAAGGTTGGCATCAGACACACACAAGCTCTGGGGCTACATGTGACTCCTAAGCATGTCAGACTTTATGGTTTGAGGTTTGACCTCCACACCTGCATGTTAGCATCAGCCCTTGCTCTCTGACATTCTGACCTCCTGAGGCCAGAAATTCTGCTGGTCAGAGAAACACACCCGAGACTCATTGGTGTAGATGAACATTCTACCACAGAGAGCTAAACTGGCATAAAAATTGTTTGATGTTCTATCTGTGGTTGAACTGGAAAATGCCCTTTAATATATTTAGTCTGAATTGCTGCATCACTGAGGGTGACTGGCATGATTAGGCATGAACTGGTTGGCCTGTGCTGTCAAGATCATCTCATACCAAGGACCACAATCAGTCCTTTTGCTAGAAGCCATGCTGAAGAGGCACACCTTTTACCTGAGCAAATCTAGAAATCACAGCTTTGTTTTTGTTTTTCAAGTACTGGGGATTCACACTACCAATGAACTACATTTACAGCCCTTTAAAAATCTTTTTATTATGAGGCATGATCTTGCTAAGTTGTCTGGGCTGGCCTCTAACCCATGTTCCTCCAGCCTCAGCCTCCTGAGAAACTGGGACCACGCATAGGTATACATACTGCACCCAGTCTCTGGCGTCCGTTCCTGAGAGTGATTTTGCAATCTCCCCCTTGTCTTGCCCTCTAGAATACCTGCTGATAAAACAGAGGGAGCTTGAGGTGCAGTCACAGAGTATAGCCTGCTGCTTCCTCCTATTTATATGTGTGCATTCACAAACAGTGCTTCTAATCATTTTCAATCATCATCTGCTCCCACAGACCTGATTTTCAAGGAACTTCATTATTTTAGGCTGAGATATCTATGACAGTGTATGTGGCAGAATAACTCTGTCTTGTCACTCATTGTAAATTACACTACAGAAACCACCCCTGAATGCTGGAACCAAATTCCAGTTGCTACAGAGCTTGGTTGATTGCTGTATAAGTGCCTGTACCCCATGGTACATGGAAGAAGGCAGTGCTGATTTTGTCATTCTTTTCAGTGACATTTCTGTTGTTGGGGATATGTAATTTTACTTTCAAACCACAACTAAGTAGAAGATGGAAAGAAGTAGTTAGGTTTTGGATCTCAAATAATTACTAGATCCAATATAGACTGAAAATTGGGTTTTTACAAAAATAACATTATTCCATTTGTCTTCTGGAAGGTTCTGTTATGCTTGAATTTTCCTTGTTATAGATGTAAACTACCATTGACTTTGCTCAAAATTTGTTTTATAGCTATCAACTATAGTGTTCGTAATCTTCAGTTTTATTTCCAACCTCAACAGTAGTAAATAGTTTTATTTTAGGAAGTTGGTTTTTCTCAATTATCATTTGAATGTACACTGATATATTTGTAATCATGATGGGATTCTTCATATCACTATCGAGCTGCAAGTTCATGATTCACATTCATTATTCAAAAAATATATGTGTGGATCTCTGTCATGGGCTTAATGTGTAATCAAAATGGAGAGCATTCTATCTGTGAATGTCAAAAGCCCAGTATACATTGTTATCTGCCAGAGATATTTTGTGAAATTTGCAAAAGACCAGCTTAATGGTACTTCCACTCTTTCTTCATTTACAGAATTTTAATTAGAGAAAACATCTGCCCTCCCAAAAAGGAAGGAAGGAAGGAGGCTGGGATGAAGGGAGAAAATAGAAAATAGCAAATAACTAAATGCTGTTTTCAATAAGTTGCTTAAAATGAGATGGACTAGCTCTGAGTTCTGCTTTAGGGTTGTTGTCATAAGATCTCATGAAGGAATAGCTGTTAGGTTTCTTGGGGATTTTTTTTTAATTAAATGATCTTGAACTGATCTAATTTGGGCCCCTCAATGGTCAGATTTTCTTTTTATTCCTGCAAAATGGAGTGATGTACCTGATCTGACTTTTTCTGCTCACACATAGAGACTGTGCCTTTTGTTAAACTTAGAAATAACTATTTTATCTTGTCCATAGAAAAAAGGATGGAATTGTTTAGACAGCAGAAAAGGAATGGTGAAAAAGTATCTCAGTCAGTTATAATGAAATCCAAGTAATTTGTTCTTTTCCTTTTCTGACTTCTGGGTTCTGTTTTCTACCAATGGATCCAGCAACTGCACTGTCCATCATGGGTAAACAGAGCTCTTCCAGGTTTCAATTCTGTATTCTGTCAAGCTTCCCCTAGAAAGTAGGATTACATTTTACAGATATCATGAGGCTTCTGCTTAGGCTGGACTACATCTATCAACTTCTGCCTTCACAGGTATTATCTGAAAAACAACATAGAGACAGAAGTGGTTTGTTCAGATGAGGATGCTCAGGAGTTGTTGTGAGAGGGTCAAGTTTCCCTCCTTCAGCTCAGTACTGTGGAAGTTGCCACCCAGCTCTCCATGTAGAGTTTTGAACTCTTCTGCAACATTTAGCCTACTGAATATATAGATGATTTATTTATACTTAAGTCACAATCCAGCTGTCACAACCTGAAGAAATTTGAAGAAGTCATTAACCAGGAGACATTTTAGGTGGCATCTGAAATTCTTCTAGAGACAAACCAGCTGAAGAGGATGAAGCTCATTAAGCATTTTATCAAGATAGCCTTGCACCTTAGGGAATACAAGAATTTTAACTCAATGTTTGCAATCATCAGGTAAGAGCACATATCAGTCTTAAGATTCAGTGTAGGTTACAGATTAGAAATCATCTCCTTCTAGGGATATCATATAATTTTATAAAATCTGGTAGTTTATAAATGACTGAGGTTTTTAATACCATGCTGGTAATCAAACTCTTGCTAGATTGTCATTGACTCTCAGTGAACAGTTATTTTATTTGATTCTTAATTCTTACCTTCAAGAACCTCTCATATGTTGATTTGGAGATTGGACATTTGAATTCCATCACATTTTATTTATTTTTTTTTTATCTTGGACTGTGTGCAAACTATTTGAGCTGCTGAGAACATCAATTAACCTCCTTTTAAAATAATAATAACACAAGGAATTTTCAAGATTAATTGATATGATGTATGTGGAATTCCATTGGAGAGCATGGAGTTGCATCACAATAAATGGTAATTTTCCTCCCCTTTAAGTGCTTAGACTGAACCTAGTAGAAATTGCAAATGAAAAAAAAATAGTTATTTTAATGTTAAAAGTGACTGTAAAGTTAATCATTTTTATCTGCTGGGAGTTTGATCATGGTGTCATGACTATTTTTGTGTCTTTTGTTTTCATTTCTTAATGGAGAACATTTTCCTACTCTGTTTTATTAAATGCGCTTGTTGTGAGCAAAACACTGTTCTATTTGGAGGAAAAGCAACAATACTTGTATTCTAGAGGTTTTGCTGATGGTCTGCTAGTCAGCTTTCATTGTTGTAACAATGTTGCTAAGAAGCTTTTTATAAAGAGGAAAGGTTTATATTGCCTCACAGTTTGGGAGGTTTCAGGTGGTGGTCATTTGCCTCTGTTGCTTTTTAGCCTGTGTTGAGGAAACAGGTGCATGTGGTGGAGCAAAGCTACTTACCTCATGCCTCAGACAGGAAAAAGAGATAAAGAAAGAATTCAGGGTCTCAGCATCAACTTTTGGATACACTCCAGTGACCTAAGACATCTCTCTAATCCCTCCTCTTAAAGACACCCTCTATCAACTTTCAATAGCACTATGGAGGAGGGACTGAGCTCATACTCACAGCCCTTTGAGAACATATGGGGCCTACACTCTAGCAGATAATACACAGATCAGGGGAGTATAAAGGGAAGAAGAATCCAACCCACAGTCTTGGCCCTGACTCTGCTTCTATCTGGCATTCTCATCACCCAGGATTACCCATGTTTCCTCTGCACCACTCTATACATTGCCAGACATGGAAAGCATCCATGCAGATGTATTTGTCAGTAAATAAGCAGTGCAGTGTTTTGCTTCATCCATTTCAGAAGATAACATTTACATGCATCCCTCTTTTCTTTCTTCCTCTCTCAGTGGCCTAAACCTGGCACCAGTGGCAAGACTGGGAGCAACCTGGGATAAACTTCCCAATAAATATGAAAAGCTAGTTCAGGATCTCCAAGACCTATTTGACCCTTCCAGGAACATGGCAAAATAATGTGATGTCCTCAAAAGTCAAAACCTGCAACCTCCCATAATTCCTCTATTCCCAGTTATCAAGAAGGATCTCACATTCCTTCATGAAGGTAAATGCAAGGTAGGGGAGTTCCACCTTCACTTGTAGCAGTATATAATAGATGCCATGTGATTTCCATTTTCTTCTTTGCCAATTACAGGAAACAATTCAAACCTAGATGGGCTGGTCAACTTTGAGAAGCTAAGGATGATTGCAAAAGAGATCTGGCAAGTTGGCTGAATGGCTTCAGTTAATGTTGACCCAGGTCTCATGTTCAGGACTCGGTGAGAGATTCACCTCCAGTGGCACATACAGGACTAGAGAGCTTAAGCTTAGAGTTTTCATACTAATGAAGAAATTTTACATATTTATATCTGCAGAATTGCAGACAATATATTAGGATGTACCAAGAATCACCATCAAAAATTCATTTGGAGTAGATGTCTAACTTGGCATCATGTGTAATTTTGACTATTTGTAAAAAGTTTGTCCTTCAACTATTTTTAAGTAAACATGAATCACAGATATTTATTCCTTATTTTTAGAACACTTTCTTGTAAATATGTAAATATCCCAAACAGTATTGTCTTCTTATTCACATGATAGATTTAGATGTCACCTTAGTAAAAAATGACTAGGAGACAAAATAAGTCAATCTTTTTCTAGAAGAAAAATAAATATGTTTGTCATTTCAACCAGAAAAATTGTGTCTAGTAAGGTGGTGTGTGTGGGATGATTATGCAGTTTAATGTTTGTGGGCTTGTAGAAGGGCTTATGCAAATGTTTAGACCTTTATTTCTGAACTTGTGAACTCCTTGTCTATTTTTGCACCTGTGCTTCAATCTCCATGGCTCTCATGTAAAGGAAGAAGAAATGGGAGAAGAGTTTGAGAGAGGTGGTGGAGGACTTGTATAGCCACACATAGTTCTTGCTCAGTTCATTGCATTATTTTCCTACCTGCTATATTTTTTGACAATTTGCATTGTTTGAAATCTCTTTCCCTAACAGAATTTTAGATGTCAAACTGACTTCAAGTGTAATCTGTTGGGGCCTGTGCTTTTGAAGTCATGATCCATGAGATCTGTGAAATGTTTGATGATTATTTGGGGAACTATGGCCAGACATATTTCCAGGCTCTGAGAAAAAAAATAATATAATCTGTGCCTTGAAATTAGGAGAGCCCAAAGGAGGGGAAGGGAAGAAGAATATTAGAAAATATTTAAATTGTGCAATTTAAATACTACTGCACAGATATTTTAGTACATATGAATAATGTAACAGGTGCCCACAGAGTTAAAATCATATGTTTACAGATTAATGAAATACAGTTTCCATTATATATAAAACAATATTTAAAAAAATGATTTTTAACAATTCATGTGCTAAACAGTTTATGTGTGTAGATGATCACATTTGCATGATTGTTATATTAACAGATTTATTATATTATTATAAAAACGCATCACATTCAACCCAAGGAATATGAAAACAATTGAGAATAGTGGAACTAATTTTATTTGAATCTTTAAAACACCATTTTTTAGGAGATGTAAAGATAATACAAGGCTCTTCTCCGAACCACCCCTTTGCCTGCGGACTTCTCTGGGGCCAGCAGCCGCCCGACTAGGGGTCCGGCCACGGGCTCAGCAGACGACCATGGGCTCGGTGTCCAACCAGCAGTTTGCAGGTGGCTGCACCAAAGCGGCGGAGAAGGCGCCCGAGGAGGCGCTGGCGGACGCGGCCTGGGCAGCAGACGAGCCGCAGTTGCTGCACGGTGCCGGCATCTGTAAGTGGTTCAACGTGCGCATGGGGTTCGGCTTCCTGTCCATGACCGCCCGCGCCGGGTCGCGCTCGAACCCCCCAGTGGACGTCTTTGTGCACCAGAGTAAGCTGCATATGGAGGGCTTCCGGAGCCTGAAGGAGGGCGAGGCAGTAGAGTTTACCTTTAAGAAGTCTGCCAAGGGCCTGGAATCCATCCGTGTTACTGGCCCTGGTGGTGTGTTCTGTATTGGGAGTGAGAGGCGGCCAAAAGGAAAGAACATGCAAAAACGCAGATCCAAAGGAGACAGGTGTTACAACTGTGGTGGGCTAGATCATCATGCCAAGGAATGCAAGCTGCCACCCCAGCCCAAAAAGTGCCACTTCTGCCAAAGCATCAATCATATGGTAGCCTCATGTCCACTGAAGGCCCAGCAGGCACCCAGCTCCCAGGGCAAGCCAGCCTATTTCCGGGAGGAAGAAGAAGAAGTCCACAGCCCTGCCCTGCTCCCTGCAGAGGCCCAGAATTGAGCCATAGCGGGTGGGGGCTATTCTTTTGCTATCAGGAGTTCAAGGAGCAGGCATCAATTGGCAGAGTGGAGAAAGTGGGGATAAGGGTGGGTTGGGGGTAGCTGGCAGTGCCAAGTTTCTCAGGCCGGGGTTCCCCGCATCATCCCATCTTCCCTTTCAGTGGGGGGAAGGGGCGAGGCAAAGGAACTCCAACCATGCTCTATAGAAATGCAAGTTAGGGCTTTCGGGCAAAGCCACCTTAAAACCTGTGTGCTTTATCTGAGTCTTCACCCCAAAACCTCTAGCTTTTGAAAGTGGCCTGGATGATAGGGAGGTTGTTTTCCTTTCAAAGAAGGAAATGTAATAATATTTCCCTTGCCAGGGCATGAAACAGTTAACACAGAAGATCAGATGAATGGACCCAACCCACATTCTGTGGGAGAATCTCAGGAGCAAAGCAGGGTTTTCACATCTTGTTTCCTTCCTCATAATCCAATCTTGGGATATAGTGCTGGAAACTGTCCCAAGTCATGGGTCGTGAGGATAGGCAAAAGGGGTGGTTGGGGAAACAGCTACAGACCCACTGCTCCTTGCTCACTTCCACTCTCTGGGCCAATGTGATTTTATTTATTTGCTCCCTTGGATAACTGCACCTTGGGTCCCACTTTCTCCAGGATGCCAGCTGCACTATCTGTGTGCGAATGACGTATCTTGTGCATTTTAACTTTTTTCCCCCTTAATATAAATATTCTGGTTTTGTATTTTTGTATATTTTAATCTAAGGCCCTCATTCCTGCACTGAGCAATCTCAGGGATAAGGCGGCAGCAGCTCCAGGTCTGCACAGCAGGAATAATTTTTGTTGTTGTTTTTATCACCATGGAGAGCAACCATTTGGAGTGCACAGCCTATTGAACTACCTCATTTCTGCCAATTAGAGCTCACTTTTCTGCTATACTGTCCTCTTGAAACCCCCTCCACCTTAAATGTTTCATAGGAGACTAGGTTTTAATTGAGTTGCCCCATGACTTGATCTCCTTGTACTGGAAGACTGGAATTAGTCTAAACAAAAAAAAAAGTGGTGCAGAGAAGTTTGAGAGGTGGGGGCCCAGAGAGGAAGCCAAAGTAAAGTGATGGTTGTCTAATGCTAGGGCATGGAACTTGCTTTACAGATCCATCCTTCACCAGATTAGCCTAGGCCTACCATGTACAACAGGGTGTATATATGTTTTTGTTTTAATTTTTTTTAAAAAAAAGAGAGTAAGGATGAGTTCAAAGACTAGTACCCTTATCCCACCCTGTGCTGTACTAGGAAGGCTATATGAATAAAGGGCTAAATTCCTTAACCTTCCAAAACTCTTGGCTTCCAGGGAGACCCATAGCAAGGACTCTTTGTGGCGCCCAGAGCCAGTGTCCTGCCCTGCTGCAATAATTATGAGTAGTGTCAAGGTAGCTAAAAGAGGAAAGAAAGGGGGTTTTGTTTACATGCTGTGAGATCACCACAAACCTACCTCACTGTGTTGAAACGGGATAAATGCAATAGAACGCATTGGGTGGTGTGTGTCTGATCCTGATTTCTTGTCTCCCCCAGATGCTGCCCCCCTCTAGTTATTATATTTGTCTGGGCTTTGTAGGACTTTACTGAGTCTCTGAGTTGGTGATTGCTAGGTGGCCTAGTTTGTGTAAATATAATGTGTTGGTCTTTCTCCATGTTCTTTTGGGGTTTTATTGTTTACAAACTTCTTTTTGTATTGAGAGAAAAATAGCCAAAGCATCTTTGACAGAAGGTTCTGCACCAGGCAAAAGGATCTGAAACATAAGTTGGGGGGTCCTCTTCTTTAAATGGGGGTCTTAAACCATCTTTTATGTTCCTCTTTCCCTGTTTGCTATTTTGGGCCAGATCTTCTGTCCTAAAAGCCTGACTCTTATCCTACCTTCTTCCTCAAAAGAAAACCTACACACACATTTAATCCTTTGAGTGTCTCTACAACTCTTAAATGACTTATGCAGAATTCCTAAAGAAGCTGGGATCCCCTGCCCCTTGTTCCTAACCTCCAGAGTCAAGACCAGCTCTTGATGCAATTCATGCCAAATACCACACTACTGTTTGCATGGATCAAACCTACTTAATCTGTAATTCTAAAGTAGAGAGAAGCAATTGGGGGCTTTCCACCTACAAAGTGGGGTCAGGAGACCAGGAAAGAAAATATGAATGTATGTTCAAGTCACTCAGGAACTTTTATTCAGGTGCAAGAAACTTATGTCAAAGTGGCCACAAGATTGTTTAATAGGAGACGGACGAATGCAGCTCTGTGTTTACTGCTAGAAACCAAAGCTTTGTGTGAAATCTTGAATTTTATGGGGAGGGAGGGAGGGAGGGTGGGAAAGTGTGTATCTGTCTGTTCTTTCCCTGATCTCTTCCCCTCATTCCTGAAATACAGGAGACTAAGCCCCCTTGGGCTTTGGTGACCCCCCACCATTGGGGTGTTTTATATTATGATTTGATTTTGCTGTACCCAGATACTTTCTTCCTTTCCTATTTTCTAATCATTTTATAACACACATGCTGACTCTTCCCTTTCTTCTCCTCTCCCTGGGAAAATCAATGAATAAAGACTTATTGGTACTCAAAAAAAAAAAAAAAGATAATACAAGGCTTAATGATTAAAGCCTTGAATTCTTTCATGAGCTTAATTATATAATTGTTCTCTGACTTCTATATAAACACTTGAATGCTCTGTAGAGGAGAATATTAGAATTTCCTAATTGAATCAGAATGAGTTCCAAACACATTGTTCTGTATGTATTGTGTGTAATTCTTTTTAAACAACAACAAAAAAAGATTTATCATCTACAGTATTCTTTGATCCATTTAACAGTTTGCTTAGGGAATGAGGCATGTGACCATTCAAATGTAGAATTCGTATATAGTTTCTGGAAGTTTCCAATAGGTAAAATCACCCCATGCTCAAATGAGTTGCATATGGACCTTTCCATGCTTCAGGTCTCCCAGCCAGGGTAGAACAAATGCAACAGTGCTGGAGGTGGCTCAGACAGGTGGTCCTAAAATGTGGGCATGCCGAAGTTCCTTAATCAACACCAAAAAGCTTTATGAAGATGGGCAGATAGCTCTAAAAGTGAAGCAGTACCTGTCCAATCTGGAGCTGGAGATGGATGAGGAGAGTCTTCACATGATGTTTCTGTAGTGTGAGCCAGCAACCAACACACGTGAGTTTTTCTGGAAATGGTTGCAAACTCTGACTACAATGTGTGTTTGTTTCCTGTGCAGTGACATGCATGGTGACAGGATAAGGCCCAGTGTAGACAAGTAGGTTTCTAGTCCTCAAGCGCACTAACCTTTCCCCTGTCCTTGATGAAGTCTTTGTGTCCAGCTGAGTTAGTGTACAGAGGACAAGACGATGGACACACTCAAGTTGTTTGGTTTTATTCCACTGCAGCCAGTAGTCATTTACAGGAAACATGGGCAGATGCAGTTCAAATTTGCATTGCTTGTTTTCTTACCAAAGTACTCACAAAGCAATGTGCAACCTGAGGGGTTGGGGCCTCACAGGTCAGAGGGCACAGGACTGGATGTTGTACTGTCATGTATATCCACAGCCCATATGGTTCCCAGACACATATTCAGCTGTTATTTAAAACAATAATGCTACCACCGAGTGGGCCACAACTTAGCCTGAGGTGTAGGTCCTCAGCATTTTAAAAGGCTGGCCTAACTATGAACCAGACTTGATAGATCACATATGTAGTTAGTCCTGGCTACACAGGAGGACTAGGGGAGAAGATCATGAGCCCAGGAGTTCTAAACCAGTCTGGATAACAAAGAGACATGTATTTCTTAAAAATAAAAAATAAGGACCTCAGGGTTGGGGATGTGGCTCAAGTGGTAGCACGCTCTCCTGGTATGCTCAGGGCACTGGGTTGGATCCTCAACACCACATAAAAATAAAATAAAGATATTGTGTCCACCTAAAACTAAAAAATAGATATTTTTAAAAAAGAAGGACCTCAGAATATAGCTCAGTGTAAGAGCGCTTGACTAGCATGTAGAATTCCTTGGGCTAGTCTCAATCAATGCCCACTAAACAAAGGCATTTTTCATTTAGAACAATAATAAATGTACAAGTTACACATTTAGTAACTTAATTTTTCTAGTAATGAGTTTATGCTCATATATGATTTTTCAACTAGTTTTGCCTTATAATCAATGAATTGTAGAAATATAGTCACAATATTTTCAGCTATGTGATCTGTGTGGAAGTGATTATGTTTCTTTTTTATTCTACTATGGTACTGGGGATGGAACTCTGGGCCTTGTGCATGGTAGGCATGAAGGTGACTTCTTTTTATTGAATCACTGATTGTGAAACTTGGGAGCAATGAGAATACATCTATTGCCTGAATGTTAAACAGCAAAAAATATTTTTAATTTTTCCCATTGAAAATAACTCATCTAGGGCTGGGGTTGTGGCTCACGGGTAGAGCACTCACCTAGCATGTTTGGGTGCTAGGTTCAATCCTGAGCACCACATAAATAAAATAAAGATATTGTGTACACCTATAACTAAAAAAAAATGTTAAAAAAGTAACTTATCTACTGGCTTAGGCCCTTTATATGAAAGTAAAACAAGTAAGTTTTATGTAATGGATTGGTTCTCTTTTTCTACATATATGTAGAAGGAAACAATGCTAATAAAACTAAAGAAATTTTAAAAGGGGGATGGATAGCAAAGAGTTTGTTTAGATAAAATTATTTGACAGTAATGGAGTTCCTGCATTCTGTGAGTTGGACATTATTAATGTGTTGGAGCACTCACGAACTCTATCCTTTCCCTGTTCCTCTTGACCAGCAAGTATCTTGTTGAGTTTTATGGGAATGTGAGAAAAGAACACCTTTACTTGACATCAGTCCTCTTTTAAATATTTTGTGTCATTCTTCCTATCTGAAAAAATCAAACTACATGTGTCTTCATTGCTGTTAGTCTCAACAGATATGTATTCCTAAATTCCCTGCTGGCTGACTTCTGTCTCCTGTGCTGACATTTTTATTTGGAAGATGATCAGTCTTCCTTTTAGCTAAAAACAGCTTTTAAGCCATATTTTATATAATGCATGTGTGCCTACATATGAAGCTGTCTCCCACTTTCTATACAGAATATCTCAATATATTTTAGCTCATTTTGGATTTATGAAATTACATGTGCTTTAAAAATTACTTGACATCTTATTATGTTTAGTATAATATATTTAAAGCAATGTTATATAAAATAGTAACTTAAAGGTAATAAGAGGAAATTTTCCCCATTCTAATTAATGAAATAATTTTATTTCAAAGTAAAATTTGACTTCTTTATTTCTGAAAAATAATGTTGAGCCACTTTAAATCCTCATGCTACTGGATCCTGCAGTGGCCCACCCCTCTGCTGAGGTCTTCTGTCATTGTCTCTATGACACAGTGTTTTTGCATGGTGTCTCCTGCTCCTCTTTCTTGTGCTTGTTTAAGTATCAGCTCTTTCATTCACTGTTTGAGAAAGTTCCTCTTAACCCTTGCCCCTTTGATTTTCTCCATCATTCCCACTTCTTTACAGCTATCATTTCCATCCATATTATAATAATTTTTAATTATCTCTCTTATGATGTTCAATGGAGTTTTTGCCCTCCCTCTGTGAATAGACTTGGAAATTTTTTTTGTATTTCTTTTTAATATTATTCTTATACTTAATAGAATTAAATTAATAAATATAAAATCATTCTAAAATTTAAGGTTTATATTGGCCCTGTGTATAAAAGATACTCTTTATGTGAAAATTCCTTTTAACTAATTTTGATCAAAAAACATTAATACAGAAAAAGAGCTCTTTGGAAACAAAAAATACTGATGTTCCTGATTTATATTTCCACTGTGTTAATATGGGTCTTGTGTTTTAGGCAATATAAATATTCTCCTTATATGGATACTTTCTTATGTTAAAATAGATGATAATTTTCTTCCCCATAACTCTCCATGTCCCTTCCTCCTCCTGCCCTTTAATTTAAAGTGTAGGTGTCAATCATTAGTAAAAGAGCTAAGAATTAGTTTTATTTCAAGGAAGATCTAAAAGGTTAATCAAATATTAGATTTCACTCACTCAACAAATGACTGCTTTTCTTTGTATATATTTCAGGCATCTGTGCATTTTGTGTGGGTGTCTGTTCTAGGCCCTTGTTAAATGGTGGATATGTCTCAATTCATTTCTCATCTGATTGTTAGGTGGTAGTGGAGTCAGCTAAGATGTTCTGGCTCTGAGTATTTACCAGTACCTCCTCTTCTCTCGAGAATGAAAACAGTAATTAGAAAACCAAGGCATCACTGACCCATGGGATGATTCCTCTCTTTCCCACCCCAGTTTTGCTTCATCTCAATAGATGAAGGAAATGGGAGAATTCCTCCAATGTCAGGTGTTCCATCTGAATGATGATTTTTCTAAGCAGTGTTTTCTTTCATATTGTTTTTTTTTTTGTTTTGTTTTGTTTTGCTTTTGGTTTGGGTTTGGGTTTTTTTTTGCAAAATTTCAGGGAGGGATTTAAATTTTGCTTATTAGAATTTGTAGTTTTTGTTTATAAAAAGATATTTCATATAAGAATATGTTAAATCTTTTAAACCCAGGTGTAAACTCTAAATGAGTAAGTACCTGATTATTATATAGTTGGAAACATACTTCAGTTAGGAGCACTTACAATACATATATATATATATATATATATATTCTAAATATTTATACATAAAAATAATATATTTAGGATATGTATCTACTGTGGTGTCCTTAATACACTATAGAAAAGAAAAAAGTAAATCCTGAGAAAGTTTGCTTTTCTTTTCTATTCAACACATCAAAACAAGCCTCTTCCTTGATATTTTCAGAAATATTATAGTAACAAAGGAGATTTAAGGATATGGTGAATCTGGAGAATTATGTGGAAGAAAATTAACTATTTTTAATATAAGAATGAATCCATAGAAAGAAAAGATTTTGATTACCTAAAATGTAGTCTCTTTAAAAATAACAACAAAAGATAATCAAGACTCATATTAACATAATGAAAAAATAAATCTGGAGTATCAGCATGTTTTATGTTTTCAAAGAGCTCTTCTGCATTAATGTTATATGATCTGTTTAGGACAGGAAATGGAGATGTGTTGAGGCATTTTACAATGATGGTCTTGGGGAAAGTACACCTTGTATCCTAAACAATTATCTTTTCATGTGGTTCAGCTAACACATTCTTCAGTTATTTATGCATTTCTTTATTTAGTTGTGATTCAAAACAATACATTTCTTTTATTTATTTATTTATATTTGTGCTGAGGATCAAACCCATGGACTCACACCTGCTAGGTGAGCACTCTACCACTGAGCCACAACCCCATACTGCTAATACATTCTTAATGTTGAAAAATGAGTAGCAAAATTCCAAAGAGACACTTTTCAGGTGTTATTTCTTATTGTTTTTGAAGACAATCTTCAGTTGAATTTTTCTCTGCTGCACTTATCACTCTAAAAATTAAAAACAAGATTAATGACTTTGAAGTTTGGAAAAAATCTCACTTTCAAGTCTACTCAGTTGTTTTTATTTTTTCCCAATATTGGAATTCAAACCAGGCCATGGGTATATGCTAGGCAAGCACTAATGTGTTTTGTCTCCAGCCCAATTTCTACTTTTGGTAGGAAGGGTGATGTGGATTGAACTCAGGGGATTTCAAACACTGAGTCACATCCACAGTATTACGTAGTATTTTATTTAGAGATTCACTGAGTGGCTTAGCACATCACTTTTGCTGGGGCTGACTTTGAACTCATGATCCTCATGCCTCAGCCTTCAGAGCTGCTGGGATTGCAGGTGTGTGTGTAACTGCCCCCAGACTGAGTGTCCCTTTATGGGTTATAATACTAGTGTAATTCAAAGCCAAGGGAGCTAAAATACTCAAGTTATGCCGTGGTTTCTTCATCATTTCATAGCTTTTATGACAGTATAAATACACTTATGACAGTATACATACACACACACATACACACACACACACTCAAACACAGATGTATGTGTCCCTTTTTAACATTTAATTACATGATTTAGCTCCATCAGATTAAACACTTACATTAATGTTGTATTCACTTTGTTAATGAAACCCTACTTCAATGGTGATAATCCAAGGCTACTTTCTTTGTTGCTTGTATTTGGTGAACTTCATTCTGATGTTGTGAACCTAGAATGTCTAACTTATGTCGTTTTATTTCTCATGCAGGTCATCTTTTGGCTCCCAGTGGTACTGTATATAATTTTTCAGATTCTGGTCACAGTGAAATTTCTTCATGATCCAGTCTTCTCAGCAATTCTTCTTTTGACTCTGTGCCAATCTTGCTCTACAGGCATCCTGTCAGCATTGTGGAAACAAACTTCAGTGTTTCAGGACAGAATGGTGGACCATGACGAAACCCCATCTACCCCTGAGGGTAGATGGCTTTCCTTAGCATTCTTTCACATTCCTTCTTCCAAGTCTCTGTTAAGAAGGAGTTCCATGTGGACTATTAAGTATGGGTGACAGCATGCTATAGACCTCTTCCTTGATGTAAGCTGCTTTCCTTAAGTATTTTTGTATTTACATTTGATAAACAAAAGTTTAGACATTCGAGTTTGATGACATCTGCTGTCTTACCTGCAAATACCAAGACTGATTTAAATGGAAAAGTGTTCCTTTTTTCCCTGCAAATTGTTTTGCTTCAAGTTGTGATAACAATTTAATGTTTTCAAAGTGTGCGCTTTTTTATGTGAAAGATAAAGGAATAATGAAATTGATTTTGGAATTGTTTTCAAAACTTCAAATTAGTGACATATGACTATACTACTTCCCTAGAGTCTTGAAACTTTTACAAACACCCCTTCCCAAACACGCTTGAATGTGCACATATTCACACATAAACATTCACAGAATTTTTATCACTCTCAGTAAACACCTTTAATTTCTATTTGGGTAAATCTGAAAGAATTAAATTTAAATATTGATTACAATTGTATTCTCACTTGTACTGGAATACGAATCTCCATTTGGGGTAATCAGAGAGGACTATGGAAGAGTGGAGAGTTGGGAATTCGAACCAAAGTCCTCTCAGAAAACTTATGAATCTCCATCTTCCTCCTAACTGGACCCTTCCCATGCACATTTAAACGTGTCCCAGAAGCTCCAATTAAGACACACCACCATGGATCCCATGTCTCCTCCTCACATCTTTCCTAACTCATCTTCCTTCCAGAGCTACATATGCTGGCCCTCTCCTTTTATTCTCTCTCCCTCCCTTTCAGGTATCTCTGAACTGGCTTCCACACCATCATTCCATCTGTAGTATTAATTTCTCAAGGCCTCTACTCCACTAGGTCCTTTGACTATTTTGGAATTCTTCCTTAATTCATTGAGCTGCATGTACAATGTTGAGTATTTCCTTCTTCTGAAAACATTGTCTTCCACCACTGGTTTTTCTCCTGCTATTCTGCCCCTCCTTCTCAGCCATATCTTCTGGCACAATCTCTAACACTTAGGCCTTAGTTTCTGGAGTTTTTGTCTTGACTTTGCTCCTTTTCACTATATACTCTTTTCCTAGGAAATCACACCCAAGCCTTGTTATCATCATCATATAAAACTTAAAAAATCACATCTCCACACCAGATACTATAAAGTATCAGTCAAGATAACCAGCTGCCTATTTAGCACTTATCTTAGCTTTTACCCCTGGTCCTTGTCCAACAGTCCCCACCTCAGTGAATGGTGCCACAATCCTTCCAGTGGTCCATGCCCAGAAGCCTTGAAATGATTCATGTCATCTCTTAACTGCCACCCCATATTCACTTATAACCCAATCCTGTCCATTTTGTCTACAAAACATTCCAAATAACCTTTGTCTTTAACTCACCATTGCTCTCCAAACATGTGATACATTCCCAGATCCACAGTAACCTTTCCAAGGCAAAGATGACCAAGCTTTCTTAAACATTTCTGGCTTACAAGTCATGCAAATCAATCCTGTGCCTGCTTCTTATGTGTTCCATTACTTCCCCCTTCAGCTAGAAAGATCCTGATCTTTACATCCTTGGACTTTCTGTTCCCCTTCCCATGGGGCCTTTAGGTAATTCCTGACCCATAGTATATAAGCTTCATGAGGCAGGAGCCTTATGCTTTTTACTGGTCATTATAATGCCTAGCACAATGTCTTCTATTAAGTGCCTTAAAAATCTTTCCAATGTATGAATATCTATGTTTGCTCTACTGGCTGAACACTTAATTGGAAATATATGCTAGACAGTTGGAAATGCAAGACATAAAAGTTAGACATAGAAATGAGATTTCGGAACTGTCCTCATATAACTCATAATCTGAGGAATGGTAAAATGAACATGAACCACCAGGGAAATTACATAATACGAAAAGAAGAAATTAAAAAATGGACTCTGAGAAAGATTCTCTTTGAAAAGGTAGCTGGAAAGGCCAGAAAAGTAACTGTTATGTACTTAAAAGGCAAACTAACAGTTGAGAATGAAATTTCTCATAAAGGAAAGTTTGACACTGGGTCACACACTTTAATGAGACACAGAATATGAGCAATGCAGAATTGAACTTGAGAAGGAGATTATCCTTTATTAAGGGGACTGTGGACTAAGTAAAGAATATCAATGAAAAGTACACCATGGAAGTTCTGGTTAAAGGATATTAGAAGAATAAATAACTGATGTGTGTGTGTCACACAAACATGCACATATTCTGTTTAAAGTTATATGCAATCCTAGTTCTTTATTATACAGTTAAACTTCATTATTCCTCTCATTTTTTTTTCAACAGAACACTAATTAACACAACTTCCTTTTATGAATAGTATATGGAGTGCATGTTATAGGGTAAGAACCAAGCTCTTATAGCAAGGAATCCAATAGTACAATTACTTAAAGAACAAATACATTCTTTGCAATATTGAATAATGGCTCAGTGTGATTAGGACAGTTTGGGGTGATTCATGGACATTCTTGGTTTTCTTTGTATTTTTTGTTCCCTAATGCCTTTGACCACTGTTGATATCTGCTCAGGCAAAGCTGCATTAAGCTTCAGACTAGGTTCCAGAAAACAAGAAAGGAACCTGAAGATAGATTAGGTGCTAACCCAAAATGGTCCATATTTCCTTGCAAGAATATTTACATGGTAAGGAAGGCTGGGGATGTGGTTCAACAGGCCAGCCATGAGCAACATCATACCTGTATTACCTATCAGACAAATACATAGAGTTAATCCTTGTCTCTGTGTTAATGATCGAGCCTTTTGCACTTTCACCATTCCCTGCCTCTGGCTGATCCCATCACTCATCAAGTCTCTGTACATCCCTACGTTTAGAACAGTCACCCTCCATGGCACCTGATACTGGATCAGACTCTTACCTCACACCCAATTTTGGGTGGAAATATATAAACTGTTGACAGCATTGTGATGGAAAAGCAGCCCTCTGAAGTCTATACTCTAAGGGACTAGAGAGGGTTAAGGCATAAGTTACAGGGAAAGAAGTTACTACCCAGTACAAAAGCAGATCAATAGATGAGGTAGCACCAGGGAAGCAAAGACAGTATATGTGAGGTATAATAGTCACAAGGAGGGAGGCTTCAAAAACAGTGTGCATCCCAATACAATAAATGAAGAGGAAGGAAAGTAAAGGAGCATGGAGATCACTGGTAAAGGTATATTGTGATTTTTTTTTTTTTTTGTGTGTGTGTGTGAACACAAAAAATGATGTGCAGTGTTCCTTGGAAAATTATTATTACAACATAACATAGTAAACTGTGAGAAGTTCCTTGTTTCCATTGTAATTTTAATATTTCCTTCAGCAGAAAAAATTTCCATATGCATTGACCATGATAACTTCTAGTGTCTCTGAAGTATTGGTTCAGTCCAATTACTCCCTAAATGACTCAATATGCCCTGGCTGAAGAGGGCCACATCTGTGTTTGCAGATCTTTGGGATGCTGAGGCAGGCTGATGTCATTTTCCCATGTAGCCAGGGAATATATAGACATCCTGTCTCCAAACATGCAAAAGCTTGGGATGTGATGTAAGTGCTGTTGTTCTTGCAAAGAACACACATGTCCCTGTGTACAACTACCAGGACCACAAAACAATCAAAATGTTTCAAACAACATAAATATTCACTTGCAATTAAACATAATTTAAAGGTTAGTTTTGAAAATAAAATTCTATCCATAAATTCACACACACATACACACACACATACACACACGTACACCTCAATAACTTTAATTGTGTATACATCTCTTTATGCATTTATACATTCCAGATACAAATCCTATGTCAGGTATGACCTTTCTAAATATTATTCCAATTCAGTTGCTCATCTTTTTTCCACTTAGCAGAATCTTTTTTTCCCAAAAAATCAAATTAAATACACCATAGAACTAAATAATGCCATCAATAATTTAGAATTGAAAGATATTATATATATATTTCATCCATCAATGAGCAAATGTACTTTTTTTCTCCACAGCAAGCCTCATTGTCTAAAATAGACCATATCTTACACAAAAAGGAAGTCCTAATAATTACAAAATAACAGATAATACTTTGCATTCTCTCAGATCACAATGGAATGAAATTAGAAATCAATGATAAAGTAAAATATCTAACAAATGGAGACTAAATAATACACTATTGATTGATGAATGGACAGTTGAAGAAATCAAAAATGAAATACAAAAAAATTCTTAGAGGTAAATGGGAACACTTATACAACATATCAAAATCTCTAACACTGCATCTCAAAGCTCTAGAAAAAGAACAATTCAACACCAAAAGCAGTAAAGACAGTAAATAAATAAAATCAGAGCTGAAACCAATGAAATTCAAACAAAAGAAACAAGTGAAATAAATGACAAGACAAAAAAGATGTTCTTTGAAAAATAAAATAGATAAACCTCTGCCCATGCTAATGAAAGGAAAATGAGAAAAAAGTCAGATTACTAAAACACAAGATGAAGAAGGAAATATTACTCCCACAGTCCCAAGTGCCTCTCCTGGTGTTCCAGTGATGAGTCTGTAGTGTCTTGTAAGCTCATGGTCCTGGTTTCCTGGATGAGGTTCTGATGTGCCCAGGAGTCCATGTGTATCAGATTTAATTTAGTGAATGAACGGAGAGTAATTTTTTACTAACCTGATTCACTTATGAATCCATTTGTGCCTTATGCTGCTGCTGCACAGCTGGGTCATTGCCTTCTTTCTTATTTCTTTGTGTGTGGTCCTGGGGATTGAGCCTCATAGCATGGCATGTTTCCACTGAGCTACCTGTCTGAGTTTTATTTTCTATTTTGAGACAGGAACTCACTAAGTTGCCTAGGCTGGCCTGAAACCAGTGATACTCCTGCCTCAGCTTCCTGTGAGGCTAGGATTACAGACATGCATCATTATGCCCAGTTGGGTTAATTCTTTCCAATAAGTTCTGTATGCCCAGCATCTAGTGGTTTTCCACTTGGTCTGTCAAGGCATGAGTCATTCTGCCTCATTGCACTGAGAAGTATGTAGCCCATGGAAATCTGCTGCTTTATAAAACAGGGTAGCTCAGGTCTGGGCAGTGCTCTTCTGCATAGTGTGGAATGGCTTGGATCCAGCACAGCCTGCTCTCCACAAACCTCCTAACTGCTCTGCACCTCAGAATGGGCGTAAGTAACCCGGCTCTACAGAGTGGTAAGAAAGTAGTCCATGGTCCCACTCAGCAAGGGCAATAGAAGTCACTAAAGTTGGGTGGCACAGGAGACTTCTATGAATGGATAAGGAACTCCACCTGAACCCAGCACTATGCATCTACATACCTGAACTCCTAGGAGGGGCTAGGAGGGGTTCATACTGAGTGGGAGGGGCCTGAACATTTAACTTAAGTTCAGCTTTTCTGTTCTCCATTCTCCTCAATTCACTGGTTGGGAGTTTTCTGTTTGAACTTGACCTCTAGAAGCCTCAGGGCAGACATGGCCCCATTTTCATGGTAATAACTGTTATCACGTCATGATTTTCCCCAACTTTGTGTGCTCCTTGTGTTATTTTTCCTTTCTCTTGCATTTTCACTTATTGATCTGCTATTATTACAGCATTCATGACAGTGTGCCTGCACCTGTGGACATGTGTCAAGCGTATTGGAGTCAGCATGCCACACTGCCTGGACTCGGAACTCAGTCTGTGCAGCCTTTGCAAGTGGTGCTATCTGTAGCCCCCAGGGACCCCTGGGCTGTGAGTCTGGATGAGCCCACATGTTCAGGGACTTTACAAAAGGGCAGTAGCCCCTGGATCTCAAGAAGACCCATCTGTGGATGGCCTCACCTGGGATAATGTGGGAAGGACACTTCCTTGAGCTCCCACCCAAAAGCCAGGTCTGTAGAAGTCTGTGGTTCCTGTGGCTCTGAGTGTGCTCCTCCAAGGAGTCCTCACAGTGAAGGTTCATGTGGAAATGCAGAAGCCAGAGTTTGGTTACTGCCTCAAGCACAGTCAATAGCCTTCCCTTAGATACAGGCTCACTTTCTGCAGTTCAGTTACTTGCAGCCCCCCAAAATGCTAAATGGGATACTCTAGAAATACATAATTCCTAAGTTTTAAATAACTTTTATTTCAGAAAATTATATAGTTATTCTAATTTTCATAATTGTTGATCTCTGCGTCTACTTTATAAATTAAACTGTACTATAGATGTGTATGTCTAGGAGAATGCGTAGTAAATACATAAAATATACATAATGAGTCAGGTACTTTCCAGGTTTCAGGGGATCTTGGGACAGATAACAGGGGACAAATGTAATTAGTTGGTCTATGGTAAATAGAAAATATGCATTTCCTGTGCAGCTTTTTCTTAGGTCTGCTAAAAATGTGAAAGCAGCACTGCCTTCAACCCTCAGCATGGATTGCATGAGGGGATGTCACTTGGTGCTGGGAGCAGAGGAGCCCTGGCCGATGCAAGCTCACATTTCCTGCATTTCTGCTTCCAGACATCTCACTGCCCACCACCTCCCTCCCCAACACACCACCACGTGAAGAGTTTCTAAAACACACTCAGCACTTTGAATGCTGTGCCTTCCATGCCACTCACCCACATTAACCATCCAGTTTGCTTTGTGGCAGTTCTCTCTTTATTCTTACTCAGCTTGACTGTGTGTGCTAGATGTGTCCACATAGGAACATCATGAATGCTACCTCAATGCTGGGCACACTTCCACACTTTCAGGAATGAACTTTTAGGAAACGAAGTTCTTTATTAAAGAAATAATTTACAGATGAAGAGGACTCTGTTCATCGTATGCACAGGTTTGTAGCCTGTAACAGTTTCTTTTGTTTTAAATGTAACTCTGCAAAAGTATTAATGTCCCAAACAGCATTATGAAGCCATTTTTGTTCCATATCCTGTGCAAATACAACCCACCACAGAGATATAAAACTTTTATAAAGATCCTATTTCAGTGAAGAATGGTATACATTTATATATATGCGTATACATGTATATAAATACATAACTTTAAATTAGTTAAAAATGACACCCTTAGTAAAACTAAAGTCAAACTAATCTTAAAACTACAGCAATCTGAGTATGTCAGGATTATACCTCCCATGCAATATTAAAATACATTTAACTTTCCAATATTTCTTATGCAGTATGCCAATAGTGAGAAAATGAAGACTTAAATACAATTCAACATATAAAAATTTCAGGAAGAGCAGAAGGTTCTATTGTATAGATGTCCAGTCAAGCATTTCCTGAAGCTGACTTTGACACACAGCACTGGACAGAGAGGAAGATGCACAATGTCACGCCTTCTACTCTTCATGTCACTTGGGCATCAAGACCCAAAGCTCCCTTGCTCTCTTATGAAGACCATAAGCCATGTTCACAAGCTCCATGACATGGCCTCTGCACAGCAGGTCATTTGCAGTTTTGCTCCAGAACTAAGTATTCTGTCTCTGACACTCTGGTGGTGTTGGTGAGCTGGGTGAGGCCCATTTGGGCAGAATACTGGAAGGTGAAGGCCTTCATCAGCTTGTACCTGTACTTGTGGTTGATGAAGCTGTAGAGCACAGGATTGACACAGCAGTGCACCAGGGACAGGCACTGTGTGACATGTAGTGCTGTGAAGAGCGTGTTCTCCAGCTGGCAGGTGAAGGGGAGGTATTGCAGGATGGAGAAGATGTCCAGCAGCACTGCCACGTGGTAGGGGAGCCAACACACAAGGAAGACCACCACATAGGAAAAGATGATCTTCCGGATACTCTGATTCTCCTCATCACCAGAGGCTGAGATGGCCCTGGAGAGGAGAAAGTAGAAGACAGTGATGTTGGAGAAGGGGACAATGAAGCCCAAGACAACAGAGACAAACTCCATGGCGATCAGCCACTCCTTGATGCTGTGCTCAGGGTAGAACGACCAGCAGTAGGTCTCGTTGTTGGAAGCAGACACCATGGTCTTCAGGTAGTAGGTGTCAGGCAGAGACAGGCAGAAGGCCAGCAGCCACACCAGAACGCACACGATGTGGCGTACCATCTTCTTCCTGCGGCTGGAGGTGCTTGTGAAGTAGGTGATGGAGAGGTAGCGGTCGATGCTCATGCATGTGAGGAAGAAGATGCTGCCAAAGAGGTTGACAGAGAAGATGAGGTGTGTGACCTTGCAGGTAAGCTCACCCATGTGCCACTGGTTGTCTTGCACCAGGCTGACCACCCAGATGGCGATGGTGATGACCACCCACAGGTCCATGATGGCAAGGTTCAAGAAGTAGCAGTGGGTGTCATATCCTGTGGTCTTGGCCTGGATGTTCACCCAGACCACCGCAGAGTTGGCAGTCATGCCAATCACGAAGATGAAAATGTAAATGAAGGAAAGTGTGTAGAGCAGGATGCTTTTGTGGGGCATGGTGGGGCACCGCACTGTGTCGATCAGGATGCAGTCGCTGCTATTGCATGGCCAGCTGATGTCAGAGAAGTTTCCTGGCTCTGTGTAGTCAAAGAGATGCAGATCCATGGTAGGAGGAGTGAGAAGGACCTACAGCAACCCAGAGAGATGGGAGAGAGAAATCACTCATCAGGGAACCTCAACTTCTAGTCAAAACACTATTCTGGGGTCCTATTAAGGCCCAGAAATTTTGCCCAAGTTCTGAGGTGTCTCACAAAGAAAGGAGAAAAGAAATCAATCACACAAGAACTGTGTCACATAAACAAACAACCAGAGTCTCATTGACACAGTGTCCAAAGACGGACACAATGTTGGTTTTCTATCTTTCATTGTCTGTCTTCTCCAGACACCATCAGCCTGGCTGTGCCCAGAGTGTGAAATTAACATGGTACAGGGCCAAAGAAACATCAGGCTTCTGAGCCTGGCCACAGCAGTGCTGGAGGCCTGCTCCTTCTCAACAGGGAATTGTGATTCCCCCACGAATGGCAGGTTGGTCTACCCCTGGAATGCTGAATTATAAGCATGCCACTTCAGTGTCTGGATGAGAGTATTTAAAATCCTCAACACAATTTGCATTTTAAACATGACTTAGCACTTATAACCTTTCTGGAAACCTCATGTGCAAACCTAGATCACTAGCAACTTCACTTAACCCATGAGGCCACTTGGAGCTTGGCCAGCATGTGTGCGATGCCCCATAGCCCAAATGCACTCCAAAAACACAGGCTGGGGGCTGGCTGTGCCACATCAGCTTTGGGCAACCAACCAGCTGCCTCAGGCCCTGGTCTTTGCATAGTTTTCCATTTCTTTCTTTTTTCAACTGCTTCAGGAACAAAGTGTGCCTAGACCCAAAGCACAGAGGTCACTGCCTACTGCCTTTCTGGAGGAATGATGATCTGCCAGCTTCTACCTGCTAACCCAACCTTAGGCCAGCAAGTCCCATGGTCAGCTCCTCACAGCCAGCAAGCTCCACGGTCAGCTTCTCATAGCCAGCAAGGGTTCAGCCAAAGGTAGCCTCGGTTCTAGAGTGACTTTCCTCAGATTCTGTGAAAGTTGCCAGGAGATATCCTTGAGTGTCCTTTTGTACGTTGATAGTCCTGAAGTCCTTCCAGGACTTCATTGAATGCTGTGGGGAGTGATAGACAGGGACACCAGACCTGACTTGTCCCCTCTATGTAGGCGGCAGTTCTGTCACTTGCCACAGGTGGTGACTAGCTATAATTCAGGCTACCATGGGTTACTCAAAGTGACTCCATGTTATACATAGCAACTTCTGCAGGACCCAGAACAAGATTCAGTGTGTGCCTGGTGGCCTTGCCAACTGTTTCAGAAACCAAAGCAGGAACATTCCAAGGTTGGAATTATGGCTCCTCCACGCAATAGTGTCCAACATAAGATGTATTGCTTATCCTGACTGTGTCTGATGCACTAGGACAGCTTCACCCACCTCAGCATTACCTTAGGGACAAAGGGCCTATCCCCAAATATGTAGGGGGATACATATTACTCAATGACCTGTCACCTGCAACTGTCCAGGAGAAGCAATCAGCTTCTTCTCTTTAGCAGAAATGCAAAACCTCATCTTGGCTCTTCTCCACTTGGGAAACTGGCTTTTACTGTCACATAACATCCACCCCCAAAGAGGGCCCAGGAGCCCACAGAGGACATGCAGATGAATCAGGCCCTCCTTAGGAAAGCATGGAACAGAGTCCCTAACTATGGAGGACACCTGCTGCCTACCTCCACAGCCTCAGAACTTAACAGGTGGCCCACTCCTGAATCCCAACCAGGGAGACTATGGGAGGCCTGACAGCTCCTTCTGTGGGAAGTAGGGGATGGAGGTGGTTGTAGGAACCCCTCCTGGTGGTCCAACCCAGGTTCCATGTGCAGATAAAAGGCCTGAGCATCCCAGGGTAGTGATATACCCTCTGCTCTACAACCGCGTCACTGGCCCAGCAGCCAGGAAGTCCCCACAGCCCAGTGACCCCCAGTGTTTGGAAGCTGACATTCAGGCACAGGAGGCCACTCACAGGGGGAAACACGGAATCAGGACAAACAAACCCTCATCAGCAGATGTCCTGTCCTAAGACAGCTTCAAGGATTCCAAAAGGATATCTGCCTAACAAGGCTGTGGAGGGTGATGCTAGAAGATGAGCTTCTGGCCTCCCAGACTGGCCTCAGGTTATCCAGCCAGCCCCAAGCTGCCTTGAAGATACTCCTGCCAGCTCCCCTAGGACACAAAGTGTCTGCACAGACCCTCACACTGCACCTGTGAACCCAGATGGATGCTGCCCCTGCTCTTTCACATGGCTCCAGTGCAGAGGCCCCTGGTAGCAGCCCTGCTTCTTCCTTCCCATTTCTTTAAAATGAAACACATTTGCAGTTTGACTTAGTTTAAGGCACTATTTCTCCCCCAAATCTCATCTGCTCTCATAGTCACTGGAAGTAGAGGAGCCCTACAGGCATGGAAACCCAAGAATGCTCTGTTGGAGGTGGCTGTGGCAATTCTCTGCCCTACTGGCATAGCCTGGGTACTTGGCAGGGACAGCATTAAATCCTAGAGCCAAAGAAATGAAGGACCCTGAGCCTTTGATAGCCTGCACTAGGATTTTAACCCATGTGCCACTCCCTCACACCTGGGATGCTTTTCTGGCCTGCCCTCCCTTTCCCTCCAGGACATGCACACTGTGGCCCTGGTGCAGTCCAATGAGAATGGTCCCAGACAAGGGCAAGGGCACAGAATAAGAGAAACCTCATCCTGGGGCTGAGCAATGTCCTTCTAGGCCCCTCCAGTCTCCCCCAAATAAATTCTGACACATCCCTTGCACCTGGCAGCTGGCAACCTCCAGTATCCTCCAGGCCAGAGTGGACTTGGACAATGGGAAGGATCAGGACTCTGATTCAGCCCTGTTGCTTCTGCCTCTGCCCTCTGGGCCTGGAGTCTCACAGTATTTCTGAGACAGGTGTGCCACCCTAAAGTCACACCCTTCTCTCCCCTCAGGGGTTGGGAGTGGCACCAAAATGTGAGCAGAGACACAGCTGTTACTGCCCAAAGTTGAAGCGAGCAATGTGTGAGTGTGTGTGTGCACAGGGAGAGAGAGAGTGGAGGAGAAAGCATGAGAGAGAGCAAGCACATATGCTATGTATGTCCTCATCAAATCTGAATGTAAAAGACTCTTTTTTTAATTTTTTAAGAGAAAGAGAGAGAGAGAGAGAGAGAGAGAGAGAGAGAGAGAGAGAGAATTTTAATATTTATTTTTTAGTTTACAGTGGACACAACATCTTTATTTTATTTGTATGTAGTGCTAAGGATCGAACCCAGCGACCTGTGCATGCCAGGCCAGTGTGCTAATGCTTAAGCCACATCCCCAGCCCTAAAAGGCTCTTTGTTGATTCTATATTGTAGCAGAAATCCCAGAATGTCAAAACTATCATTACAGAGAAAAAATAGGGGATTAAAAATTTATTTGACTAGCTTTTCTATTCCTTTACCTTCACCCCTCTCCTAATTCTGCAGTGACTCTTTAGAATCTATATTAATCATATTTTCTGAGCAAAATCATCTTAAAAGGAAGAAAGATTTGTTTCTGCTTGGTTTCAGCCTATGGTGGCTTGGATCTGTTGTTTGGGGCTTGTGGCGAGACAGAATATCATGGCAAAGAGAATGTAGTAGAACCAAACTGCTCACTTCATGGCTGCCAGGAAAGAGACAGAAAAGGAAGGGTTGGAGTTGGTCCAAGTACAACCTTCAAGGGCACAAACCCAATGACTTCACTTCCTTCAACTAGGCCCTACCTCCTTCAGGGTCCACTTCCTGGAAGTAGTGCCATCAGCTGGGACCAAGTCTTCAGTATATGACACTTTTGAAGGACAATGGAGATCAAACCATAATAAAATTCTGTAAGGATTACAGCCTAAAAATCATTTGAAAACTCAATTCCACAATATTTTTATAGCATCCTACAATATGTTCATATTCTGCTTTAAATTATTATAGAGCAAGAAGGGGCTGGGCATATAGCTCTGTAATAGATTACTTGCCTAGCATGCTCAAGGTCCTGGGTTCCATCCCTAGTGCTACAAAAAAAAAAAAAAAACAAGGAAAGTTCAGTGTTTCATGAGGTAGTTGTCTAAATCTGAATAGCTCCAACCATTAATGATCCTAATACTACCTAATGAAGTAAAGAGAACAAGTGTCTTCCATGTGGAAAGCCTAAAGCTGTGAGAAAATGAGAGTTGTAAGTCCCACAGCACCCAACAAACAATAGCAGGCACAGTTGTTATGTAGGAGTCTCAGAGAACACTACTTTCACAGACTGTAACCTTCAGGTGATGTGCAGAAATGAAACAGGAGAGCCACAGGCAGACTTGTCACACACAAAGCCCTGTGCAAGCGTTATTGCTGAGTATTTCTGCAAGAAAGGAAGGAGATACACTTCAAAATCAAGAGTAGCACAGAGGTTGCTGGACACCAGGCCAAAAATGGTGGATGTCTTTACTTTTTTCGAAGGCAAAAGTTGTTCTATCTCATGTAAAGCTTAGAGGTAAGACTGGCAGAATTATAGGAAATATATGTAAATAAACTTTTCCTGATTAAAATTTCAACAAAAGAAACCTAGACTACTAACATAGCATTAAATGAGGTCCATATGGACTGTTTTACTTAACTATATAGCCCTCATAGTAATTAAACAAGTTAGTCTCAAAAGTTCCTAGTTTGTTGTTCTCAAGTGATAGTCAAACCAGGTGACATTTTTTTTAAATATGAAGAGATGAGATATAAAGTATGCAATAAAAATGAGAAGAATCAGTATGAAGAAGAGAATGTACTGCATTAAAAGACAGCTTTTCTAGGTAAGCATTAGCACATTTTTCACTTCATGGCAACATGTCTATTGCATTTAAGTTCTGCTGAGAAGAATCACAGATACATAACAAATCCGAGGTTTGCAACAGGATCTCTGAGCTGACAAATGTCACATATTACTCAATATTAGAATTTTCAATTAGCAAAACATATGAATTGTAATTGGGAAGAAAAGTCAAAGGATAAGTCCAGGCTCCAGATTTTACTAATAATTCAATTAAAAGAATTATCAGAAGTAAAGCATTTTAAGAAAGTTTTCAATTTTTTTAATTAAACTTAAACTGATTGCTTTTCACTCCAAAGGTAAATAAATTTCTTTTTCTAAGACTAAAATGTGATTTTGACTGCCTTCTAGGCCTCACACTCCTTGACCTCCATGCAGTACTTAACAGTGTAAACCTACATTTTGTTTTTGCAGTACTGGGGATTTAATCCAGGATTTTGCACATGCTAGGTAGGCACTCTATCACTCACACACATAACTTAGTCACAACAGGTACTTTTAAAATCTCATTTTTCCCTAAATGCAGAAATGACATAATTATTTATCTTGCCTTCTAGTTCAGACTTTATTTTGCCCTGTACTGATGCTGTACCTCTTCCTCTGTATGCTAAATGTTAAATCTCATTCTTATCTTCCGTAAAGATTCACTCTTATACTGATTGTCATTTGAAAGTGCTCCTTACATGTTTGGAAAGGGCATTGTCAATTTAATACTCAAAACACCCCTCTGCATGTCAGGTGTTTTGCCCTGTTTCTCCCCTCTCTAGTAGACAGTCTTCCCTCTATAGGACACAGCCTCTGCTGAAGAGATTATTTTCAGAAAGGGAGATTTTTTTCCATGTAAAAACAATGGAGCCAGCAATGGATCAGACAAGTGCTTTCAAAAGGGTCTGAGTTACATCACCTTAAAAGTAATATAAAAATATAGATGATAAACTCTTCAAACATTTATGTACTTACTCCAAAACCAAAAACTACTAGCCCCAGGCGAGGCACAGTGGCACACACCTGTAATTCTGGTAGCCTAGGAAGCTGAGTCAGGCAGATTGCAAGCTCAAAACGAGCCTCAGCAACTTAGTGAGACCCTGTCTCTAAAGAAAAAGAAATGTAAAAAGGGCTGGCGAGGTGGCTCATTGTACAATCAACTCTGGGTTCAATCCCTAGCACCAAAAAAAAAAAAAAAAAAAAAAACAACAACAACAAAAAAAAAACAAAACAGTCACAAAAGCCTTTGCCTAGGTCAGATGCAGCTCTAGATAATGTAATGATGACTTCAGTTGTGGAGTATTGCATTTGAGTTATGGTAGGTTGAATCAGACCCAAGGTTAAATATGGGATTACTGGTGATGGTGTTTATTTAGTAATGATAGCACCAAAGTACTGATGAAATTACAAGGTAGAAAAGGTCACAGGTGAACCTGGAGAACATCTACACATATGTGGCAGAAAAGAAAAGGAAAAATCAAACTTGGCTAGTTAATGTCTTCTTACACATTAATTCACTCAAAAAGCTCAGCTCTAACTGAGCATACAATGTCCTGAAGTCTCTAAGAAAGACAATCTGTGGTCTGAAGGAGTTTATTTATATTTAACACTAAACAGAAGCTTCCAAGTACTACAATAAAGATTTAGAAAAATGCTGTAAGACATTAGAGGTTATTCTAGCTGGGTGAGATAGTGAAAACCTGTGAAGGAGAAAGCATCTTCTGATCCTTCAAAGGGAGGAAAGTTGTAAACAAAGGAAAGATGATAACAGAATAAGAGTAAACAAAAACCAGTAACAGTGTTTTGGGGTTTTTACATTATTTAAGCCAATCCTTGCAACTACTGTCATTAAAAAAAAGGAAGAAAAGGGATAATTTAGAAGGCCATGTGCAGGCATGCAGACCAGCAAGTGGTTGTGGAAGGCAGGAACGCACTCTTCCTTAACCGGCTGCCGACCTGTTTTCCCTTATGTGAAAATCTAAACACCACAAAAGTTAACTCAAAATGGATCAAGGGGCTTGATATCAAATCAGAGACATGGCATCTGATAGAAGAAAAAGTCGGCTACGATCTACATACTGTGGGGTTGGGCTCCAAATTCCTCAATAGGACACCCATAGCACAACAGTTAATAACTAGAATCAACAAATGGGACTTACTCAAACTAAAAAGTTTTTTCTCAGCAAAAGAAACAATAAGAGAGGTAAATAGGGAGCCTACATCCTGGGAACAAATCTTTATTCCTCACACTTCAGATAGAGCCCTAATATCCAGAGTATACAAAGAACTCAAAAAATTAGACAACAAGATAACAAATAACCCAATCAATAAATGGGCCAAAGACATGAACAGACACTTCTCAGAGGAGGACATACAATCAATCAACAAGTACATGAAAAAATGCTCACCATCCCTAGCAGTCAGAGAAATGCAAATCAAAACCACCCTAAGATACCATCTCACTCCAGTAAGATTGGCAGCCATTATGAAGTCAAACAACAAGTGCTGGCAAGGATGTGGGGAAAAGGGTACACTTGTTCATTGTTGGTGGGACTGCAAATTGGTGCAGCCAATCTGGAAAGCAGTATGGAGATTTCTTGGAAAGCTGGGAATGGAACCACCATTTGACCCAGCTATTCCTCTTCTCGGTCTATTCCCTAAAGACCTAAATAGAGCATGCTACAGGGACACTGCTACATCGATGTTCATAGCAGCACAATTCACAATAGCAAGACTGTGGAACCAACCTAGATGCCCTTCAATAGACGAATGGATAAAAAAATGTGGCATTTATACACAATGGAGTATTACTCTGCATTAAGAAATGACAAAATTATAGAATTTGGAGGGAAATGGATGGCATTAGAGCAGATTATGCTAAGTGAAGCCAGCCAATCCCTAAAAAACAAATGCCAAATGTCTTCTTTGATATAAGGAGAGTAACTAAGAATAGAGTAGGGACGAAGAGCATGAGAAGAAGATTAACATTAAACAGGGACGAGAGGTGGGAGGGAAAGGGAGGGAGAAGGGAAATTGCATGGAAATGGAAGGAGACCCTCAGGGTTATACAAAATTACATACAAGAGGTAGCGAGGGGAAAGGGAAAATAATACAAGGGGGAGATATGAACTGCAGTAGAGGGGGTAGAGAGAGAAGAGGGGAGGGGAGGGGAGGGGAGGGGGATAGTAAAGGATAGGAAAGGCAGCAGTATACAACAGACACTAGTATGTCAATATATAAATCAATGGAAGTGTAAATGATGTGATTCTGCAATTTGTATATGGGGTAAAAATGGGAGTTCATAACCCACTTGAATCAAAGTGTGAAATATGATATATCAAGAACTATGTAATATTTTGAACAACCAACAATAAAAAAAAAACTTTATTCCATAAAAAAAAATCTAAACACATTGAGTACTCACATCAATGTTAAGATTTTCAGTTGAAGATAAAAGATCATTTGGAATGGGCACATACCTCTTGTATTTAGAGTTTCCCATTATGGAATTTAATTGTTAACTACAGTGCTAAACACTGTAAAATATTCAAGTGCCAGTTATCAGGGTCAGTAAATGTTCTGGGTGAGCATTAAGTCTGCTCTCTACAGCAATTCTTACAATTCTTACAAGAAGAATAAAGGTAAATTGTATTGGGAGTGGTAAAAGAAAAACCAAGGATAAATAAATTTTTTTAAAGAGAGAAAGGGAGAGAGAGAGAGAGAGAGAGAGAGAGAGAATTTTAATATTTATTTTTTAGTTATCGGCAGGCACAACATCTTTGTTTGTATGTGGTGCTGAGGATCGAACCCGGGCCGCACGCATGCCAGGCGAGCACGCTACCGCTTGAGCCACATCCCCAGCCCAGGATAAATGATTCTGTCTCAGGGATTTCATATTGAAAAGACTGCAGACCTTTGCTATAACAATTGTACTTCCAGAAAGGTGGACAAACATGAAACTATCCCTATGTACAACTGTTCAAAGACAAGTGGAACAGCACAATACTGTGAACAACTAATCATCCAGGGATATCCACAGAAAGAGGCACTGCATAAAGGGCAAGAGAACTCTATCTGATAATGCCTAGGGACCAGAATCTCACTCAATTAAAGCTCACCATGTGGTCTTTCCCTGCTCGGCAGAGTATCCGAGCCTGCACCCACCTTAGGCCACCCTGGCAGCACCTGCACCTGCGACCACCCTAGGCCAGGCCGCAGCACCCCAACCTGTGCCCACCCTAGGCCACCCTGGCAGCATCCCTTCTGTGCCCATCCAAGTCCAATGAGGAGGCACCCCATGCCTGTGCCCAGCTGAGACCGCCATATCTGGGCCCAGAGCAGGCCTGCACCCCCCCACCAGCACCAACTCCATGGCCACCTACCTTGCCCTGGAACAGGCGGTGCTGGAGCACCAGCCTTGCCCAACATCTGCAGCCACCAACGAGGGTTTTGGCTGCCACAGAGGGCCCCATGAGTCAGCACCAGGGTTGCAGCCAACCCACCAGCTCAGGGGTCACCACTCTGCTTCTGATCAAGGAGATCATCCCTAGTGGTCCTTTCATCCTGTCCACTGCAGGTGAACATGATCCTTGCCACCAATCCTTTGGAACATGCCAGCCACATGGCTTCCCAGCCACAGTTTGTTCACCCTAAGCACTGCTTTTTTTTTTTTTTTTTTACCTGTCAGGCCACAACCTGCTCAGTCCTCAACCATTTGCAGGAATGTCATGGGAGGCATCTAAGTGGAAACACTACAGGTCTTAGCAGATGTCCCTGTCCCACCTGGCTAGGAGCACGGCAGCACAGTTCCCACTCCCCATCACACACAAGGAAATGATTGCCTGCCCACAGCCACAGTGACCCAGCAAGTTTGAGACCATGCAAAGCTGTTCCTGGTGCTTTCTACTCTCTGAAGGTCAGGTGGAGTATGCCAACCTAGGATAGCCAAGGACAGGTGGGAAGCGTCTATCTGGGTGACCTCTCTGCAGTCCTCTTTGTCCTTTTACTCCCTTGACAGTCTTCCTGATTACTGCCACCATGGTGATTGTTGTTTGCATCTACTTCATGATGTTAATGATCATCCTGGGGGTGTTTCAGATCTGGGCTGCACATCAGTAAATCATGTGGGACCAGGACACAGGGAAGGAGAATGAGACGAATGGCGATGACTCTGCCTTGACCATCACCATGAGCTACTGGGAGGTAGGAGCAGACACGGCCCCAGGCTGTAGAACACTTCAGGCCAGGCTCCTCCATGTTCATGTGCCTGTGCCTTATAACCACAAAACTCAGAGAGCCAGGATCCTCAAATCCAGCGGGGGGAAACTGAGGCTCAGTGAGGCCTTACTGAAGTTCATACAACCTAGTAAGTGTAAGTGCAGAGATGAGCTGGCTTCAGGCTGGTGCTCCTCCCACTCTATGCAGAGACAGTGCTCCAAGGAGGGAACTGAGCATCCCCATCCAGGAGCTCTCTGCATGCTTGGACTCCATGGAGAGGCCACTTCCTTTGAGGCCTAGGCCTCTTTACCTGGACTGTCTCCCTCACTGCGGGACATCTCCCTTCTGCTGCTGTTCCTGGAAGGTGGACACTGGATGACTTGGCCATGAGCTGGACTCTCACCTCCCTCTCTTTGCAGACCTACAAGGACCAGCACAGTGGTGAGGAGGAGGAAGAGGAAGAGCAGCATGAGTTTCGAGAGGAGGAGGAGGAAGACATCACTACTGACCAGTGGGAAAGCTTCAAGGAGAAGGAGGTTGGCCCTGGGTAGAGCCAGAACTCCAACCAGCACCAGCAGCTGAAGTGGGAAAGCTCCACACTCAGCTACTGAGTGCAATCTGGACTCTTGCATCCCCACCTCAGAATGTCTGCTACCCAGCTCCCAGCCAGTAGGTCCTCCATGTAGAAAATATCTTCAGCCAGCAGGTCTGCGGACTCCCATTGCTAATTATCCTCCCATGCCCAATGTGTGGGACTGTAAGCTCCCATCATTTGCCCACCCCTGGTGGATCTCTTTTCCCCAAAGCCAGGAGATGGCTCTTCCTCCCTGACACGTCAGTACAGGGCCTACAGCACCCCAGACTCCTGCCATCCAGTGAGTTGACCACCTCTTGCACATCCAGAAAAGTTGGAATGACTAGACTAGCTGACAAAGAATAAAACTTGGTAATCAATTTTTCTTTCTTGAAGGTCTTCATTTTTTTCCAAACTAGTGCTTTTATAAGTGGTAGAAAGGGGTTAATATGTAGATAATCAATTGACTTTTTACTACTTGTTAAATACATTGGAATTGTCCATGTCCTTTGTGCTAGTGTACTCAGGACTAGGATGTGAAGTTCAGGGACAATGCTTCTGTTACCTCCCCCTTGGGAAACCAGGAGGGGAGGCCTTCCCACTGTGGTCCAGGCATGAGGCCATGTAGCATTTGGTGTTCTTTTTGGGACCAGAACAGTGTTTTGTGTTTGAAGTCTGGAAATGGGTCTTGTCTTTAGGATTCTTCCCACTTCTAGCGTTGTGTTTGGGATGGGAGCTTTGGGGTCCCTGGCCTCTCAGGACCAGCAGCTTCCTTTGGTATCACCCAGGTCTTGTGTTCCTGTACTGAGGCTTCATAAATGTATATGTTTTTGCTGGGGACATTCTCTGTGGATCATGGAAACTGACAGCTGTGGTGCAGATCACTTGACCATGTTGTTTTGTAGATAACAGTGGTTTTCTAAAGGATCTTCACTCATAATGGAGAAAGACAGAGTACTAGAATGTTCCAAAACTGTCTGCATCTACCCCACCCCAGGCCCTGTGGATTGCTCCTGCATAATGCTCCTGCACTGAGGTCAGATCCTCACTCCAGTAGCCAGGAGTTCTGCTTCTCTGATCCATGGGAAGGTGAAAGAGAGAAAGAAGTTGGGGCTAAAGCCACATAGAACTTTGCTCTTAATGTACATGTCAGATGCTAGACTGTAAACCTGGGAGTCATCCTGCACACTGCCTCTGTGACCTCACTGCTAGTATTAAGGATGGCTTGCTGTTGTGTGGCTGCCCATCAACATGCAGTCTGCGTAGATGCTGTCTAGACAGTGGTAGAAGGTAACACAGAGATGGTTACACTATTTACTGAACACTTTATTATATAAAATCCATTAAAAATTAATAGAGCAGGCCTTCCCTTCAAGAAATTCGTAATCTAATAGAGGATTTGTAAATTAATATGCATATTAATTTTATATGGATATATATATATATATTATATATATATATATAATATATATATATTATATATATATATATATAATATATATATATTATATATATATATATAAACAGCACTATGATATATATATATACATACATACACATACACACACACACACATATATGTATAAACAGTACTATGATAATAAATCACAGAAGTATTTTTAGATAACTAGTTTTTTTTTATCTTGTAAAAGAAAAAAAAAACATTTAAAAAATTTAAAATGAACAGCATATATCCACAGATGTCCTCATGTGGTCTGTAGTGCCTTGGTGTTCCTTCCCAGACCTCATATGGTCTGTAGTCCTGTAGTGTTCCCCTTCATGGTGTTCCACCCACCTCTCCTTGTTTGAACTCTACCCCATTAATAAAGCAGCAGTTAGCCTAAGATCCTCTCAGCTGTTTTCACTGATAATGATTGTCTCAAAAGTTCTATAGCTTGTTTCACCCTAAGAGGAATGAATATACTATGTTACTTAGTTGTCATGATTGTTCTGACAGTCTAACCTGCAGTCTTATGTGGGAGAGGTGTCATAGCCTACAATATTTTTTCCCCATTCCTGTAATCAAACCCAGAGTCTTGATGCATGCCAACCAAGCGGTTTTATGAGTTAGAGTTAACAAGAGTTAAAAATAAGAATAATTTATTTTAAATTTAAAAATGCTTAGGGAGGACTGATGCCCTCCACAAAGGTTTTACCTACCTTTTCTTCTCCGATGAACTTTTTGTAATTTTCCTGTTATTGATCTTTCTCCTGTTTCCTAGAATACAGACATCATTGGAGATTGCTCTGTCATTGTTGGTCAGGAGTGAGCCCTCCAATATACCTGTATGAGAATCAATTAGAGTGCTTATTAAAGTGCATACTTTAATACTCTTTTACCTGAACTATTTACTTTTTTTCTATTTATATCATTTTGTTCTTTTGTTCTTTTGTCACACTGCTGGTCCATTCTTTTATGAACTTTGAAACCCTTCCTATTTTCTCTTATTTTTTTGCATACAATTCTTAATTTACCTTTATACCACCATTTATCATATCTCTGTTTGTATATAAGGTATGTTAACACCAAATTCACATTCTCATACAAGTATTTTGTATTATAATGACCCTCTCCTTCCTGTTTTCTAAAGCTATAGTTAGTTGCAGATAGAGCAATTTTGGGGTTCTGGTTAGGAATATAGGCTGTGGATATATGCTGTTCATTTTAAAATTTTTTAAATGTTTTTTTTTCTTTTACAAGATAAAAAAACTAGTTACCTAAAAATTATATGTGTGTGTGTGTGTGTGTGTGTATCTCATAGTGCTGTTCTTATATATATCCATGTAAAATTAATATGCATATTAATTTACAAATCCTCTATTAGATTACAAATTTCTTGAAGAAAGGGCCTGATCTATTAATTTAATGGATTTTACATAATAAAGGGTTCAGTAAATAGTGTATCAAGTAATAGGATGGTGGCAAAATTCCATGACCATTGTGTCCAAAGTAGCAGGTTTCAGCAAGGGGCAAAGGAGGATAAGAAAAATAAAAACTCACACACAGACAAATGTTTTTGAAGATAAAGCTGGGGTCTGGTGGAATGCTGCTCTCTGATGGAAAAGCAGGTCTAAAGAAATCTTCCAGCAATCTTTATTTATATATTCCTCATCAGCATCTTTTTTTGTACTCATATCTTTATATGGCTAGCAACATTATGCAACTATTCACAGTTGCATTCCACAATTGCAGTGTGCAATGTTAGAAGCTTTGTGCAGTTCTCAAGAAAGTCCATTGTCTGAAGTTACTGTTAGGTGCACAGGTCCAGGTGCAGCAGACTGGTGAAACATTGTGGTTTTCTAGCAAGAGAGTTCCTCTATTCCCAGTAGCTGTGTGTCTGAGATCAAGATTGAGGCTGGTAAGTCTCTAGGACAGAGTCTCCTCATGCAGTGTATAGCCACTGGGACTCTGGCACCTTTGCATAGAAACATTCCCAGGTAACAGGTATGCCACAGCCATGAGGTCACCAGAGACCCCAATCTCAGACATAGCTCTCCCATTCTCTGTCACTGCTCTCCACAGCAATCTTCACTTTAAGATTTTTTTCTGAGGCTATTTACTTAATGTAAATTTTAACAGAAGGTAATTTAATATTCTCTATTATATTTCAGAAATTCTAATAAATCATTGATTGACCAGCACCATTTTACTAGTTGGAATGAGGTGTCAGAAATGGTAGTAGTGCTTTTAGTTCCAACATGTGACAGACAGGTGTTGTGAAAGGTGTCTGTTCATCTTTGAATTTGATTGCTAGCAAATAATGTAAAAGTTTGTGTTTTTTTTCCAAGTTTAAGTCACCATGAGTTAGTAGTTTAGGGAAATAAAACACTCTAAAAAGAAAAAGCCCAAAGTACCATAAGTCAAGGAAAGGAAAAAGGTGGAAAAGGTCTTTGGAGATTTGGGGACAAAAAGTCATGAAAAAGAATCTAAAACCAAAGGGAAAGATGACAAAGACAGACAAAAAGTCTCAAGTGTTGCCCTACTAGGGATGGCTTTTTCAGTTGATAATACAATCGAGTGGCTAAGTCCTGCACATGGGACTAGGAAAAAAATCCAGTGAAGCAGAAGTGACTAAAGAGCAATATATGCCTGGAAGAGAATTCAGTGTGTTTCGACTTATCCAAGAGGTCTATGCACATATTGCCAGCATCAATCAAACACTTGACTCAAATAACAGAACTTTACATATACAGTAACAAACTGCAGTCCCTCCCAGTAGCAGTGGGATGTCTAGTAAATCTCATGACACTGTCTCTAAGTGAAAATTAACTTACCAGTCTGCTTGACTCTCTTGATAACATGAAGAAGCTGCAGTTGCTTGATTTACAGCATAATAAACTGAGAGAAATTCCTTCAGTGGTGTATAGGTTAGATTCTCTCACCACTCTCTACCTTCGCTTTAATCGTATAACTAATGTAGAAAAGAAAATAAGAAACCTGTCAAGACTCAGAAAACTTAGCATTTGAGGGAACAAAATCAGACCTGCTGAAATTGGTAAGAGGATTTGAATTATTGCTTTTGATTTTAGTACGTGTTATGATTAATAATTTTTGAGTGCTTTTCCATATCAGAAAATTCCTAATATGGGTTGGGGTTATGGCTCAGTGATAGAATGCTTACCTAATATACAAGAGGCCCTGGGTTCAATACTCAGTGCCATATATAAATAAATAAATTAATTAAAGTTATGGTGTAAAAAAATCGTGAACAAAAATTCTTTATACTTTTTTATAAGTTCTATTTTCCCTGTGATTTACTTAATGCTACATTACTTGAGATTATTTTATAGGCTTAAAAATAAGATAGAAAGTAGATGTAATTAGACATTTACCACAAACTGAATCTGCTCTGATTTTCACTGGAGAAAATAAATTTGAAAATGTTTGACTAATTTTAAGTTGTCATTTGTTTTTAAAACATCTAACTATTTATACTAGATATATTATGGCTCTACTTGCCCATTTTCTGACTTTCTTTTTTTATCTGAAGACTTTAAATTCATATCACTTTCTACTTAGTGTATCACTAACGGTTGTCATATTAGAGCTTTGTGAAACAGCAATGCCATAGGAAAATATGTATTTTTTATTTTGAAAGTTCTTACATTTTCATTCAAAAATCTAATATTAATATAGTACAGTGTACATCCACAGTAATACAGTGTATATCCACAAGACAGTATGTGTATCCACAAGACAGTAATTAAGAAAAATAAATGTAAGTAACTAATAGAAAAATCATTAAAGGAAAAGGAGGAGGAGGAGGAGAGGATGAGGGTAAGAATTTAGTACGAACTGGAGCAAATCATACCCCATGCATTTGTAATCATGTCAAAAGGAATTCTAATGTATCACTAATATCTTTAATTTATTTTTCATTTTGAGTGAATTTTAGATTTACAGCAAAATTGTAAAACCAGAAGAAGGTTCTCATATATCCTGCACTGAACTTGCCCTAATATTAACAAAACTGGTAAAAATCAAGAAACTAATACTGTTACAATCATTTTAACTTAATGATTTGTTTTATTGCACTTGTTTTTTATCTAATGTCCAATTTATGTTTCAAAATTCCACATTACTTTTAATAGTCATGTGTCTGTAGCCTCCTCCAATCTGTAAAAATTTGAAATGATAAAAGTTATTTAGTTGAAGGACTAAAAGTCTTTCCTTTTTTAAAAATTTTTTAGTTGTTGGTGGACACAATATTCTTATTTTGTTTATTTATATTTTTTTATGTGGTGCCAGGGATCAAACCCAGTGCCTCATGCATACTATTCAAGCATTCTACAACTGAGCCACAACCATGGCTCCTTTTCTTTTCTTTTATGACCTTACTATGTTAAAAAGTCCTGCTCAGATATTTTGGACTGTGTCACTCATTTTTGGTTTCTATGGTATTTTTTGGTACTTTGAGTATATTTGTTTCTGCTGAAAATAACATAATAGTGATTATGGTGCCCTTCTCAATGAATTATATCAGAGGATATATAATGTTGATAAGTCATATACTGGTGATTTCTTTCTTTTGGGTACTGAGATTGAAATCAGGAGCACTTTACCACTGAGCTACATTCTCAGTCCTGTTTATTATTTGAGGCTGGGTCTTCCTTAATTGCTGAGATTCTCACTAATTTACTGAAGCTGGTCTCATACTTGTGATCCTCCTGCTTCAAACTCTCAAGTTATAAGTGTGCACCACCATGCCTGGTTTATTGGTGATTCCTCTGATTCTCCACTTTAAAGTTAATCATTTTCTTTTTTAATTAATTATTGTCTTGGTTGATGTTCATTTTAGTCCATGCAAATATATTGATTTTCCTTAATCTTTTGTCCATTATTTTTAGCACCCATTGTGGTCATTTCCTGCAACAATTATTACAGTATTGTAATGGTGATTTTTTAAAGAATTGTCTTATTTCATTCATTAATGTGAATTCTGTAAGGAAGAACTCTCCTGTAGCAGTTAACATATCAGTTTATACTCATTTTTTTCCATTCTGTGAATTATAATTTGCTATTTATATACTTTTTGTCATTCAAGCAATTCTGTCTTTTGTTACTATAAACTCTTATGAGTCCATTTATGTGATTTTCGATGTATTATAATTTTTCAGTTGAGTTTTTTTACTATTTGACTTACATTTATCTATTTCAATTTTAATGAGTTTTTTTATTTATTTTAATTATATATGACATTAGAATGCAGTTATGTACTTTGCTATGTCATACAGAGATGTGATATAATTTCTCATTTTTCTGAGTGTACATGTTGCAGAGTTATATTGGTCATGTAATCACCTATATACCTACAGTAATAATGTCTGTTTCATTCTACTATCTTTCCTAGCCTCACATGCCCTCCCCTCCCTTCCCATCACTTCCCTCTATCTAATCTAAGGTAATACAATTCTTCTCTAGTGCCACCACCTTATTGTGAAAAAACATCCACATATTAGAGAAAACATTCAGCCTTTTGTTATGTGGGGTTGTCTTATTTCGCTTAGCATGATATTCTCCAACTCCAGTCATTACTACTAAATGCCATAATCTCACTCTTCTTTAAAGCTAAGTAATATTTCATTGAAACACACACACACACACACACACACACACACACACACACACACACACACATATATATATATATATATATATATATATATATTACATTTTATTTATCCATTCATCTATTCAGGAACTATAGTATGCTGATTTTAAGTTCTTTTGATATAAACTAAGGAGTGGGATGGCTGGGTCAAATGCTGGTTCCATTCCCAGTTTTCCGAGAACTCTCCATACTGCTTTACATAGTGGTTGCACCAATTTTCAGTTTCACCAGCAATGTATGAGTGTGGCTTTTTACCACATCCTCACAAACATTAATTGTTGCCTGTATTCTTGATGATTGCAATTCTGACAGGAGTGAGAGGAAATATTAGAGTAGTTTTCATTTGTATTTCTCTAATTGCTAGAGGTGTTGGAACACTTTTTCATGTATTTGTTGATCAATTGTATTTCTTTTTCTATAAAGTATCTGTTCAGTTCCTTAGCCCATTTATTCGTTGGTTTATTTGTTTTTATGGTCCTAAGTTTATTGAGTTCTTAATATATCTTAGAGATGAGGGCTTTATCAGAGGTGCATGTGGTAAAGATTTTCTCCCAGTCTGTAGGTGCTCTCCTCACTGTACTGGTTCCTTTGCTGACAAGAAGCTTTTTAATTGGAACCCATCCCATTTATTTTTTCTTGATTTTACTTCTTGCACTTTATGAGTCTTGTTAAGAAAGTCAGATCCTAGGCTGAAGTGGTGAAGATTTGGGCTTATTTTTTTTTCTATTAGGTGCAGGGTTTCTGTTCTAGTGCCTAAAACTTTGATACACTTTGATTTGATTTTTGTGCAGGGTGAGAGATTGAGGTTTAATTTCCTTTGGCTACATGTGGATTTCCAGTTTTGCCAGCACCATCTGTTGAAAGAATAGGCTATCTTTTTTTCCAGTGAATGTTTTGTCTAGTATGAGATAACCATATTTAAATTATGTGTGTTTGTCTCTGTGTCCTCTATTTTATACCATTGATCTACATGTAAATTTTGGTGCCAATACCATGCCATTTTTGTTACTATAGCTCTGTAGTATAGTTTAAGGTCTGGTATTATGATGCCTCCTGTTTCAGTTTTCTCCATAAAGATTGCTTTTACTATTCTGGGTCTCTTATTTTACCAAAAAAATATATCATAATTGCCTTTTCTCTTATAATGAAGACTGTCATAAGGATTTTAATAAAAATTGAATTATTTCTGTATGATGTTTTTGGTAGTATGGCCATTTAAACAATATTGATTCTGCCTATTGAGGAGCATCATTCCATCTTCAGAGGTTTTCTTCAATATCTTTATTTAGGTTCTGTACTTTTTATTGTAGAGCCTTTTTAACCTTTTTTTATTAGATTTTTTTCCAGATATTTAATTTTTGAGGCTATTGTGAATGAAATTGTTTACATAATTTCTTTTTCAGTGGATTCATCACTGATATATAGGAATGCATTTGATTTTGGGGTGTTGATTTGGTATCCTGATACTTTGCTGAATTCATTTATTAGTTCTAGATGTTTTCTGGTGGAATTTTTTGGGTCTTATAAATGTCATCAGCAAATAGTGAGAGTTTGAATTCTCCTTTTCATTATGTGTCCATTTAATTTCTTTGCTTACCTGAATTCTCTGGCTACAATTTCAATGATTATGTTGAATAGAAGTGGTGAAAGAGGGCATTCCTGACTAGTTCCAGTTTTTAGAGGAATGCTTCCAATTTTTCTCCATTTATAGTGATGCTGGCATTGGGCTTAGTGTAGACAGCTTTTATAATGTTGAAGTATGATACTAGTATTCCTAGTTTTTCTATTGTTTTGAACATGAAATGATTCTATATTTTTCAGCATCTATAGAGAAAATTGTATGATTCTTGTCTTTAAGTCTATTGATGTGATGTATTAGATTTATTGATTTCCATATGTTGAACCAAACTTTCATCCCTGGGATGAACACCACGTGGTCATGGTGCACTGCATTTTAGTGTGTTTTTTGTATACAATTTGTCAGGAATTTATTGAGAATTTTTGTGTCTATGTTCATCAGGGGTATTGGTCTTAAGTTTTTTCCTTGATGTGTCTTTGTCTGCAATTGGTGTCAGAGTGTTAACAGCCTCATAGAATGAGTTCAGAAGGGTTCCTTCCTTTTCTATTTCATAGAATAATTTGAGGAATATTGGTATTAGTTATTCTTGCAAGGTCTGGTGGAACTCAGCTGAGAATCTATCTGCTTTTGGGCTTTTCTTGGTTGATAGGCTTTTGATGGCATCTTCTATTTCCTTGCCTAAAATCGATCTATTTAAGGCATGAGGTTGTGGCTCAGTGGTACAGTGCTCACCTGCACGTGTGAGGCACTGGATTTGATGCTTATCATCACATAAGTAAATAAATAAAATAAAGGCATGTGTCCATCTACAAAAAAATCTTAAAAATTGATATATTTTAATTGTATATGTCCACCTGATTCAGTTATGTTTGTAGAAATCATGGTTTGTAGAAATTTGTTGATGCTTGAATCAAATGAATGAAATATGATATGTCAAGAGCTTTGTAATGTTTTGAACAACTAATAATAAAATATTAAAAAACAAAAAAAGATTTTCTCTTTTTTTTGAAACTAAAATATATATAAATATATAAAACATTGAATTATATTACATTGAATGATTTCCAAATATTAAGCCATGTTGTGTATCTGGAATAAGTCTCACTTCATCAAGAGAGAGAGCTCTATAATTTCCATTTTGCTATTGCCTCTTTAATATCAAGGTAATGCTACTCTTATGAGTTTGGAAATGCCCTGGGGGCGCTGGGGAGCTCCCCCTGACACCCAGGTTAGACAGGTCGCGTCCCAGGAGGGGGGAGTGCCCCTCTGCACTGGATGTGCTGGGGAGCTCCCCCGACACCCAGGTTGGAGGGGCCTCACCCCTGGAAGAGGGAGTGCCATCTTTCCTGGGTGCAGAGAGGGGATCTCCCCCTCACACACATTCAGGTTAGAGGGCCCTTGCCCCTGGAGGGGGGAGTGCCCTCTCCCCTGGGTGCGGAGGGGTGAGATCCAGCCAACATTAAGGTTAGAGGGGCCTCCTCCCTGGAGGGGGGGAGAGCCCTGTCCCCTGGTTGCAGAGGGGGGTGAGCTACCCCCCCAACACCCAGGTTAGAGGCCTTCCCCTTGGAGTCGGGATAGCCCTCTCCAGTGGGTGCCGAGGGGGAGCTCCCCCCCAACACCCAGGTTAGTGGGTCATCCCCCCCGGAGGCGGGAATGCCCTCTACTTGGGTGTGGAGGTGGAGCTCCCACCTCCAGGACACCCAGATCAGAGGGGCCTCCCTACTGGAAAGGGGAGTACCCTCTCCCCTAGGTGCGGGGTGGGTGGTGGGAGCTACCCACTACCTGGGCACCCAGCTTGGAGGGGATTCTAACACAGGGGGGAGTGCTCTCTCCCCTGGGTGTGGAGGTGGGGACCCCCTGCCAAACACCCAGGTTAGAGGGGCCTCCCCATGGAGGGGGGAGTGCCCCCTCCCCTGGGTGCGGAGGGGGAGCTTCACCCCCACACACCCAGGTTAGACGGGCCTCCCCCCTTGAGTCAGGAGAGCCCTCTTCCCTGGGTGTGGAGGGGAGCTCCCCCCCCACACACACCCAGGTTAGTGGGAAATCCCCACTGAGGGGGGTGCCCTCTCCCCTGGGTGTGGGGGGAGCTCTCCCCCAAACCAAAGTTAGAGGGGCCTCCCCCCCAGGAAGGAATGCCCTCTCTCCTGGGTGCTGAGGTGGAGCTCCCACCCCCCTCACACCCAGGTCGGAGGTGCCTCCCCACCCGAGGGTGGAGTGCCCTCTCCCCTAGGTGCGGAGTAGTGGCGGGAGCTCCCCCCCAATCCCGACACCCAGGTTGATGAAGCCTATGGAGGGGGGAGTGCCCTTTGCCCTGGGTGAGGGGGTGGAGGGGGATCTAAACCCCAACTCCAACACCCAGCTTCCAGGGGCCTCCCCCAGGAGGGTTACGGTTATGGTTAGAATGGGGAGTGCCCCTGTGCCCTGGGTGCACTGGGGAATTCCCCCTGACACCCAGGTTAGAGGGGCCTCTCCACTGGAGGTGGGTGTGCCCCTCACCCTGGGTATGCTGGAGAGCTCTTCCTGACACCCGGGTTAGAGAGGCCGCATCCCTGGAGGGGGCAGTGCTCTCTATGCTGGGTGCGCTGGGGAGCTCCCCTGGACACCCAGGTTAGAGGGGCCTAGCCCCTGGAGGGTGGAGTGCCCTCTCCTCTGGGTGTGGAGGGGGGAGCTCCCCCCAAACACCCAGGTTAGAGGGACCTTCCCCTGGAGTCGGGAGAGCCGTCTCCCCTGGGTGCGGAGTGGGAGCTCCCCCCCCACACACCCAGGTTAGTGGGGCATGCTCCCCAGAGGGAGGAATGCCCTCTACCTGCGTGCGGAGGTGGAGCTCCCACCCCCTCGACACCCAGGTTGGAGGGGCCTCTTCCTCAGACTGGGGAGTGCCCTCTCCCCTAGGTGAGGGGTGGGGGGCAGGAGCTCCTCCACCCACCCCAACACCCAGGATGGAGAGGCCTCCCTCCCCCCCCAGGGGGGAGTGCCCTCTCCCCTGGGTGCAGAGGGGTGGATCTCCCTCACCCACACCCAGGTTAGAGGGGCCTCACCTCTGGAGGGGGGAGTGTATAGGGCTCCTACCCAGAAGAGCCAGCTGTGGTGGTGACAGAGGGCCCTGTCTCTTGGCCCTGATGTTTGTAGACACACTTTAGCACACTCATTATGGCAAATGAGGCTTACCCCAGGAGTGGTGGCCTTCTTCAGCCTGGCCTGCTGTGGTTAGACCTGTGCAGTCTGTGCTGACAGGTTGGGCTGCTGCTCCATTCCACCATCTGCTGCATTATGAGTGAGAGCCTGAGGAACCCTGGAGGGAGGTGATAGAGAGCAAGTGTCAGGGAATACCACAGGAAGAGACAAGGTTGTTGCTAAAGTTTTCACACATGAGACACAAGGACGCTCTTCTATAAAGAACAGCAGCTGGTTAACTAAAGGATCCTTGTAGTGGTGTCATATCACTGGCTCTGTTGGCAGTGAAGCTGGGTCCTTGAACTGATGCAGGGACCCTCCACACACAGGGATAACACTGCCCTAGCTTGCAGTGGTCACTGTCAGACCACAGCAGGGAGAGCACCACCCTGCTCTGAAGCCTTCATCAGCATCTTCTGTGGCTTTCTCATTGCTCAAGGGCTCTGTGGTCTGGGGAATTGGATCCAGGGTTGTTATTAGCAACTGAGCATCTTTACCATGAAAGGAAAAAAGATTTTTGAATTGTGTCAGCTTTCCAGTTTCTAGGTTTTGGGGTAAGGCAGGGGAAATGTCTAAACCACCCACTTCCCAAGTGACTAGGACTTGAGGTTGCTTTGCCACTCTGCTCTCATGGATGGATTATTTTATAAAGTTAACTATAAAGGAATTATTAGAAAAGTGCTATTTCATGGACATGGAACAACATCACATTTACAGTGGTTTCTAAGTGCTTACAAATTTTTTGTTTTGTTTTGTTTTGTTTTTGTTTGTTTATTTGTTGTTATTAGAAAAGTGCTGGGCTGGGGATGTGGCTCAAGTGGTAGCGTGCTTGCCTGGCATGCGTGCAGCCCGGGTTTGATCCTTAGCACCATATACAAACAAAGATGTTGTGTCTGCCAGAAACTAAAAAATAAATATTAAAAAAAATTCTCTCTCTCTCTCTCACTCTCTCTTTTAAAAAAATAAAAAAAAATAGAAAAGTGCTGTTTCTTGGACATGGAACAACATCAGATTTACAGTGGTTTCTAACTTCTTACAAGTGTTTTGTTTTGTTTTGTTTTTGTTTGTTTGTTTTTTTCTGGTCACTGACACATGCATCATTTTCTTACAGCAGGGCCCGGGGACTACTCAGACTAGCATTGTTCACAGCTTCTGCTGCCCCTTTTCTCCTCTTGGAAACAGTCAGGATGCTCATCCCTAGTGATCCTTTCTTCCTGTCCACTGCAGGTAACATGATCCATGCTGCGAATCCTGTGGAACATGCCAGCCACATGGCTGCCCAACCACAGTTTGTTCACCCTGAGCAATGCTTTCTTTGTTTACCTGTCAGACCACAACCTGCTCAGTCCTCAATCATTTACAGGAAGGACTTCAGAGGCACCTAGGTGCAAACACTAAGCATTACACAGAGCTTAGGCAGATATCCCTGTCCCACCTGGCTGGGAACACGGCAGCATGGTTCCCACTCACCATCACACACAAGGAAATGATTGCCTGTCCACAGCCACAGTGACCAAGCAATTTGTGACCATGCAAAGCTCTTCCTGGCGCTTTCTAATCTCTGAGGGTCAGGTGGAGTGTGCCTTCCCAAATGACAGGTGGGAAGCATCAATCTGGGTGACCTCTCTGCAGACCTGTTTGTCCTTTTTTCTCCTTGACAGTCATCCTGAATCCTGACACAATGGTGATTGTTGTTTGCATTTACTTCCTGGTGTTTATGATCATCCTGGGGGTGTTTCATATCTGGGCTGCACATCAGTGAATCTCATGGGACCAGGACACAAGGAAGGAGAATGAGGTGGATGGCAATGACTCTGCCTTGACCATCACCATGAACTCCAAAAGGAGGTAGGAGCAGACAAGGCCCCAGGCTGCAGAGCACTGTATGCCAGGCTCCTCCATGTCCATGTGCCTTCACCAAATAACCACACAACTTGGTGAGCTAGGATCCTCAAATCCGAGGGGGTAATCTGAGGCTCAGTGAGGCCTTACTGAAGTTCATACAACCTAGTGTTAGTGCAGAGATGAGCTGGCCTCAGGCTGGTGCTCCTCCCACTCTATGCAGAGACAGTGCTCCAAGGAGGGAACTGAGCATCCCCATCCAGGAACTCTCTGCATGCCTGGACTCCATGGAGAGGCCACTTCCAGCGAGGCCTAGTCCCCTTTCCCTGGACAGTCTCCCTCACTGGGGGACATCTCCCTTCTGCTGCTGCTCCTGGAAGGTGGACACTTGGTGACTTGACCATGAGCTGGACTCGCAGACCTACCAGTACTAGCACAGTGGTGAGGAGGAGGAAGAGGAAGAGCAGTGTGAGGCTGGAGGGGAGGAGGAGGAAGACATCATTATTGACCAGTGGGAGAGCTGTGAGGGGAAGAAGGGTGGCCCTGGGTAGAGCCAGAACTTCAACCAGCATCAGCAGCTGAAGTGGGAAAGCTCCACACTCATCTACTGAGTGCAATCTGGAATCTTGCATCCCCACCTCAGAATGTCTGCTACCCAGCTCCTAGCCAGTAGGTCCTCCATGTACAAAATCTCTTCAGCCAGCAGGTCTGAAGACCCCCATTTCTGATTATCCTTCCATTCCCAGTGTGTGGGACTGTAGGCTCCCACCACCTGCCCACACCTGCTGCATCTCTTTTTCCCAAAAGCCAGGAGCTGACTCTACCTCCCTGCCACGTCCTGTCAGCTCAGGAGCTGTAGCACCCCAGACTCCTGCCATCCAGTGAGTTGCCCACCTCTTGCACCTCCAGAAAAGTTGCAGTGACTAGACTAGCTGACAAAGAGTAAAAATTGGTAATCATTTTTTCTTTTTCTTTTTGAAGGTCTTTATTTATTTTTTCCAAACTAGTGCTTTTACAAGTGGTAGAATGGGGTTAATATGTAGATGATCAACTGACTTTTTAATGCTTTTAAAATACATTGTAATTCTCTGTGTCCTTCTGTGCTAGTTTACTCAGGACTAGGATGCCAAGTGCAGTGATTCTGCTTCTGTTCCGTCTCCCTTGGGAAATTAGGAGGGGAGGCCTACTCACTCTGGTCTAGGCATGAGGCTATGTAGGATTTGGTGTGCTGTTTGGGACCAGAGTAGTGGTTTGTGTTTGAAGATTGGAAATGGGTCTTCGTCTTTAGGGTTCTGCACACTTCTAGCGTCATGATGGGGATGGGAGCTGTGGGGTCCCTGGCTTCTCATGCACTCCTCTCAGGATCAGAAGCTTCCTTTTCTGTCACCCAGGCTTTGTGTTCCTGTACTGAGGCTTCATAAATGTACAGTTTCCTGCTGGTGAAGTTCTCTTCAGTTCATTGAAACTGAAAGCTGTGGTGCAGATCACTTGACCACTTGGTTTGGGAGATAGCAGTGGTTTCCTGAGGGATCTGCACTCATAATGGAGGAAGGCAGAGTGCTACAATATTCCAAAACAGTATGCTTCTACCCCACCCCAGCCCCTGTGGGTTGCTCCTGCAGAATGCCCCTGCATTGGGGTCAGATCCTCACTCCAGTAGCCAGGAGTCCTGCTGCTCTGACCCATGGGAAGGTCAAGGAGAGAAAGAAGTTGGGGCTATAGCCACAAAGAACATTAATCTTCATGTACATGTCAGATGCTAGACTGTAAACCTGGGGGTCATCCTGCACACTGCCCCTGTATCCTCACTGCCCGTCTTAAGGATGACTGTGCTGTTGTGTGGCTGCCCATCCACATGCAGGCTATGCAGATGCCGTCTACACACTGGTAGAAGCTAAAAGAGAGGGATGTTCTCATATGGTCTGTAGTGCCTTGGTTTTCCTGCCCAGATGCATGTATTGATGCTAAGTGGGAAAGTGTGTACACTACAGTAATGTTCTGGTTCTAACTACAGCTGGAGTGATGCCTGTTTACTGCCTTGTTTAAACTTTGTTTTCCCTTGATTTCTTTTTGAGTCAAGAGCATAAGACTATAAAAAGGCTTTAATTTCTTTCCACTTGACTTTCTGTCTTGTGACAAAAGACTGCAGACTCAATCCACAGTAGTGATATTTAACTTGCAACATGAAATGATTGAAAACAAATAGAGTCTGTTCTCACTGGGCAACAGATCATACACCCAGAAATCGCTGAGGGTGTGCAAGGTCTGTAGCCCATGCCTTGAAGCATAATACATAGACATGTTTGTGGTTTTTCCTATTGTAAAGGAGGCAGGTGGCCTGATTAAATTCAGCATTTATTTGGGAACAAAAGTGTCATCTCTGGCTACTGCAGATGAGACAGGTGCTCTGGTGGCACAACAGCTATTGAAATGGAGAGAGCTGGCATCTGGAATTCCTTTTAAGCTGTGCACTTCTGCTGCCAAGGGCCAGAGTCTGCTGGCTCTGCTGAGTCTTGGGAGACTCCTGAGAGATCAGCAGTGAGCCCAGCAGGTCCTGAGTGAGCATACTGTGCAGCAGGATTGCCAGGGGCTTCTTTATTTATTTATTTATTTATTTATTTTTGTATACACTGCTAGAGATCAAACCCAGGGCCTCATGCATACTCAGCACATGCTGTATGACTGTGCTCTGGCCCCAGCCCACTGTGGGTTTCTAAAAGCCCAAGTCCTGGATGCTTCACTACAGTCGGCTTCAGAAAGCTTAAAGAGGCACAGGAACCTGCAGTAGGGACAGTTTCTCTTGTCGAGCCCTTTGGGATTACTGAGGCTAAGCTTGGACTATCTCAGAGCAAGTACCCTCAGAGAGAAAGACCCCGCCTCACATGGCCCAAGATTATTCCCAGATGGTTCCTCAAAGGTGAGCCCTGGGGGAACATCAACCCCATCCCTCCGTTAAACCTGCCAGAGCAGGCAGCCTATTCACACATCACCACACTGAACCCCTCTGACCTTTCACCCTGACCAGGAGGAGCTCTGCCAAGCTCATTTTTTCTACTATACATAGGGGAGCCAGGCTCCTCTGCAGCTATAGAGGTTCAGTAAATAAAGTGGTATTGTTTTCTTACCTGAAGGTGAAAGAGGTGAGGGCACACTCTACCTGAGAGTCACTTTAGCATTGAAGAGCAAGCATCCCTGTGTCTACAGGGTACCCTGGCTTCTTTGGGAGCTGCCCAGGACTTGGTCAATGGAGAACACACAGGGTGGGCCACACAGGTGGCAGAAGGTGATCTGGGGATTGAGATGTCCTAAGTGGACAGGAGGCCAAGTAACTGCTAGGTGGGGAGCTTGGGAAAAAGTCTTCCCCAAGAGGAGGTCAGTTTTTGCTGGGCAAGATCCACCAGCTGGAAGACCTGGAATGCCCATCCTAAGACAAGAGCAAGTTACAACCTCAAGGTGCCCAACTCACAGTGCTTGGACACAGTGCAGCACCCCTCCTCTGCACAAAGGTGCATTTTGCATTTATGGTGTTTGGTTTTTTTTATTTTTTACTTGTAGATGGAAAAATACCTTTATTTTTAATTTATTTTTATGTGGTGCTGAAGATTAAAACCAGCACCTCACATGTGCAAGGCAAGCACTCTACTACTGAGCTTACAACCCCATCCCTGGCTGTTTGATTCTTTATTATTTTTTTTATATAACAGCGGAATATATTACAATTCTTATTATACAAATAGAGCACAATTTTTCATATCTCTTGTTGTATACAAAGTATATTTACACCAATTTGTGTCTTCATACATCTACTTTGGATAATAATGTCCATCACATTCCCCCATCATCTTTAAACATTTCCTGTCTGTCTAAATAACTAGTGTAAACAAAAGGCAATTGTCTTGTTCTTTCCCATGAGGTGCAGTTCAGGTGTAAGCCCCATCTAGGACAACCAAGGGTAGCTGTCCTCAGAACAGGTTTGCCAGCCTGTGGCAGCTCAGAGGTGGCCATTATTGCCGGTTGTCTTTGGTCAGGTTGTGGGCCAGCCAGTTCACTTTGGTCTTCCAGCTCTCCCTCAGGGCTTCATTGAACTTCACCTGGAAGTGCTTCAGCCCCTCCTCCTCCGTCTTACCCAGTGCCAGAGTGTCCTGGGACAGAATCATCAAAACTGCATCAACATTCAGGGGTCCTGACCCTGCTGCATCTGCAATCCATTCTGCCTCCCTGTACTACTGCCCCCTCGGGTTGTTCAAATTCCTTCCTAAAAGAACTGCAAGCAGATGGTCAGGCGGCCTCACCTTAGCTAAGTGAAGGGCAGGAGAAGCGTTAGGGAATACACCCCCTCCCACTCTGCCTCTCATCAACTGAAAAGACAAGAATGGAAAGTGTCTTCCAAACCTACAAGGGACTTTATCTCATGCATGAAAGACACTGAGGACACATGAGATGACCAAAAAAGATCACAGTTCACCTGCAACGGGGCGGGACTAGGCCCAGGGAGCACACCACTCTGGCCACTTCCCACCATACTGCACTGCTAGGCCTGGGATGGCATGAGGGTTCCCATCTGTGAGGTGAATCTCCTAGGTCCCTGAGCTGTTCAGACAAGATGCACTCTGACCAGGATGAGCTCTGCCAAGCTCATTTTTTATACTATATATAGGGGAGGCAGACTCCTCCGCAGCTGTAGAGGTTCAGGCAGGCCTTGGGAAGTATGTGGTAGACCCTGGGCTCCAGTCTGGTGTGGCCCTGTGCTGGCATACCTTCAGATACTGGATGTCTTTGGAGGAGCTGAGCTCAGGCAAGCCTGCTGCCCGCATCAGAGCAAAGAGTTGGAGGAAGAGGAGCCCATGATGCCGCAGAATGCTGTAGGCCTGTTCACAGTACCCTCGAAACCTGCAGAGGAGGAGGAAATAGATAAAGCCCTGGCTCCTCCCAGCCACCCCCAGCCCCAAACCAGCAGGGGTTCTGCATCCAACCAGCACCTGCCCCTGAGTGTCTGCCCCTGGTCGTATTATGGGTGTACCCAGATCCTCTAACCAATGCCCCTGCCTGGGCCTGCCTCCTACACCTCCCATGGGCCTCCTGTTTGCACTGCCCAACAGTGTACTCTGGGGTTGGGGTGAACCTGCAGATAAGGCAGCACCCCCAGGGTGGAGGCAGGAGTTAGGCTGAGGGCTATGTCCCCATCCCTGCCCTGTCTGGACACTGTCCCCTCCCTGGGGCCCTGGGCACCCTCACCTTTCAAACTTCTCATTATTACTAGACTTTCCCTGCTGAATCACGTGGACAAAGTCATGGGTGAGGATGAATGGGACTCGCTCACGATTGATTCCAAACTTGGTCTTGAAATTCCCCAGAAAGTGGCCAAAGTCAATATGAAATAGCTGAGGGGAGGGAAGGGCAGCTATTGAATAGGCTTCACAAAGAGAGTTTCTGGTTATAGGAAGTCAGCAGGACTTGGGGCACTCTTCTGGGAGCTGTGGGCAGGGCAGAGAGACCACTGGGCCAGGCATGTAGGACAAGCTCACTGGGCAGCTGAACACAGTGCCCCTTACCTGCCCATTCTCACGGATCATGATGTTGTCACTGTGCCGGTCACCAATGCCCAGCACATATGTGGCCACACAGTAGCCAGCACAGGAGAGGGTGAACTCCTCAATGGCTTGATCCAGGGCTTCTCTGGGTGGGGAAGATTGAAAACCAGGGCTCCTTATATTTTCCCTCCTCTTGAATCTAGCCTTTTATTAATCAAGAAGGAGGGCATTATTCTGGAGCATAGGTCACCATGCCCAGCTTGAAATTGCCCCCTTCTTCTACACAATACCATGCAGAGAAGCCAAGGTCTATGTGTTAGATGAAGAGAGGCTGCATAAAGAGGCACAACTTACAGCCAAGACCCTAGGTATGTAACTGGGCCCTTGGTAGATACTCTGGGCTCAGGCAATATCACAGATGCTAGCCATAGCACCAGCTATTTCAAACCACAGCAGAAACACTCAGCAGAACCCACTCAAGCTACATATTTGTGACTAAATATGGTGGTGGTTTTAACGCCCAAAGAGTTAAGTAGCATAACACAGCCATGAAAAATGGACACACAGGAACAGTGACATCTCTGTCCTGCCCCAAATCAGATGTGGGACAATGCTCAGCTGAGCCAAGCAGCCATGGAAACTGTCACAGGCCTTCCCTCACCTTCCACTCTATCAAGCCTCTCCCAGGAATAAGAAAGCCTACCCAGGGTTCTTGGACTTGAGCCAGTTGAGCAGGGCATCCTTGTTGAAGGCAGCCATGGCAGCCAGGTTGCTCTGGTTCAGCTGAATGTTGGCAATGGTGTCCGAGTGCTGCACCACCTCAATGAGGCCCATGCAGTCACCAGTGGGAAGGCAGCCATAGGGGGTCATCCTAGTACATAAGAGGAGGCACAGGGAGACACTATGGTTAAGGACATTCTCTGGGGATACTGGACCGGGATCCCCCAGGAAATTGAGGCGCCCAACAAAATCACAGGGGACACTGCTCAAGTTCCTGAGGATTCCAGAAGGGATATGGGGCCCTGGGGAAGGTGCCTCAGAGACACACAAATGGCACCCAAGATGCAGAGCACACCTTGGCTGGCCTCATGTTTGCTCTGAAGAGAATAAGTCTGCGAGCTTGGAAGAAGGTGGTACTGCTCCCCAAGGGGTAGGAAACCAGGAAATAGGAGCAAGCCCTAGGAATGGCCTTACCCAAACCCCTCCAGCTGCCCTAACCCTTTTGTGAGAACAGCCCCTCTCACAGTCAACATGGAGGTGTCAGTTTAGACCAGGAACTCCTCCAGAGGCACTGGCTCTGAGGCCAGATAGAGATCCAAACACACAGGTGATGGACAGAGGCCCCACCTTAGGTCCAAGCCCTCCTGCTTCCACAGGGCATCCATGAGCTGGATCATCTGCAGAGTCAGCATGTCCTGGCGGAGGTCTGGAAGGGCAGGAGTTCCTAGTGGGTTATACACCCATGCAAGGCTCAGAGTATCTGAGCTCTGCCTTCTCAGGGAACCCCCCTGGGGCCTTACCACAGAGCAGTATGGGCCTAGGTAAGAAGGCCAAGGCCTCAGCATGTGCCCTGCCCAGCCTGGCTCACCATCCCCATTCTTAAAGATGATGCCAATGCTGTCAGCACTGCCTGCCTCCTCACTGCTGTATATGATCCACAGGGGTTTCATCTTGGAGTCCATGAAGGTGCACCTTTCCACACTGCAGGCAGAGGGCAGTGTTGGCCTCGGCCATTGGAGGCTTAGGGTGGGGGAGGGGGGTTAGGGTGGGGGAGGTGTTTTAGGGTGGAGGAGGGGGCTTAGGGCCTGGCTCCACGTGGGGCTAGGCCTGGGACTCACCAGATTTCTGCAAGCATTGTGCTGGGGTCCAATGGGGACTGAAAGTGTGAAAGGGCCTCTATGTAAGTATCCTGGCGCATGTACAAGTGCATTAGCTCCTTAGTTTGGGGTTTGGTGGTCTTCTGGGAGCTCACTTTCACAAAGTTGCTCAGGGCCTTCAGCTTGCTCAGTGCTTCTGCCTGGTGGGCAGAATGGAGTACCAGCAGTGCATATGAGCCTGAGCCAGAACCAGGAGTATCACTGTGAAGGGGCCTGGAAGGGGAGCCTACCTCAGGCACAGGCACTCTGAGCCTCACCTGTTTCATAAGCACTTTCATGTGGTGGATGCTGCCCCTGAAGTAGGCCTCCATGATGAGGCCAAAACGCAAGGCCACGGACGGCACATGCATCTCAGAGCTAGAGGGAGAAGACGGGGCTGAGAATGGCCAGGAGTGGAACATAGCCCCTCCCCAGCCCAGTAAATATGAGGTCAGCAGGCCAGGAGAGCCTCATCCTCCATGGCCTTTCTAGGTTCCCAAGGAATCAGCGTGCATCCAGCTACCGAAGATGCCAGAAGAGGAAGTGGCCAATCTTTCGGTTGGCCAGAGCCCGGTCCAACAAGAATTGGGTCAGTTCGCAGTCCAGGTAGGACTTGTACTTGAGGACCTGCACCAGCTGCAGCAAGCACTGGAAAAGCTCATCGTCCCTGAAGGGGAGGAAGGCTGGTTGAGTTTGGGGTTCTGAAACTCAGGACAGAGGTCTCCAGCTGGCAGGTGACTGGAAAGAGGGTGAGGCCAGCCTAGGCTCATCTCCACCCAGCACCCACTTCCTGGTTGCCCAGGGCAAGATGTCTTAGTGAGGAGTTGGCAGCCCGTGTGCCTCAGTGCCCAGCTGGGACTCATGTCAGTTTCTGCAGGGACCTGATGGCAAAGGAGCCCACATGGCAGTCGGGGAAGCTGAAGTCCAGCAACTCCAGGGCATTCAGGACAGGAAGCTCGGGCCAGGAGCACAGCAGGTAGAGCATCTGGAGGACGCTTTGCAGTCAGGTGGTGGGCGGCCCACTGCTATCTCTCTACTCCAGCTATGCCCCTGGTGCCCCTCTCCACCCACCTGGGCCACATCCTCGTGCTTGTTCCACTTGGTCACGAGCAGCAGGTGGGCCAGAGCCTCTGGGAAGTGCTCCTGCATTTCATGCCACATCTTCCACACCAGGTCCTTCTCATGCTCATACAGCTCTCCCGACCCCCGCCGCTCCAGGATTTCCTGTAGCTGTAGCTGCTAAGGGGCGCAGGCAGAATGAGGCCTCCAGCCCAGCACTTGGCTCCATGCCCCACCAGCATCCCAGCTCACCTCCTCCTTGGTGGTAGGCCCACGCTCCCCATGACGTCCCAGCTCCAGGATCTGCAACAAGTGTCCCTGCTGAGAGCTCCCCAGGCCTGGGCCAGCACTGGCAGGGCTCTAGGCAGGACGTCTGCACCTCAGCACCACTGCCAACCACTCTTGCTGGTGGGAGCCCTCCTGCACACTGCAGGGCATTCAGTAGCATTTCCAGGCTCAGCCTGCCACAGGCCAGTAGTACCTCTCCCATTGGTTGTGACAGCAAAATGTCATCAGACATCACCAACATCCCCTGGTGGGCCACACAGCTACTGGAAGGCCTCAAATCAACATGATGACCCAGCCCCCAGCAATGGGCAAAGCCTGGGGTGGCCAGGGAACCCCCTCTGAGGAGTTCCAGGAAAGCTCCTGGTTAGCGCTCAGCTTCCAGGAAGGACCCCACTGACCTTCTCCAGGGCAGGGTAGTACACAGGGTGAGGGGCCACCTCGGGCAGGTAGATGACCAGGGTGACAGCACTCTCTGTGTTGGGATTGCTATGCACGGTACCCATGGGGTTCAGTAGGTCTTCTTTCTCATCTGAAGGCAGGGACAGATGTAGTTGTAGGGGAACCAATTCTGGATCCCTCACCCTCCAAGAGCCTCTCCCTGCTGGGCCTGGGTCCACCTGGGACAGAGGGTCACATGTAGAGGCAGAGCTCCCCAGCCTTGAGCTGGTCCTTGTAGTCAAATAGCATGAGGTTGGCCCAGGCGATTGGGCAGTCCTGGAGAAGAATACTACAGATCAGAGTGAGCCTGTTCTTGTTCATATGCAGAATGGAACCAGTCTCCAGGCCAACCAGGAGAGAAGATCCAGACTCCATGGAAGGTCTCCAAGTTAGATCCAGGAGGAGGGGAAGGACCCGCTCCTGCTTTCCTCTCGATTTTCAGTAATTAAGTCAACAAGATCCTTTCCTGGCTGCCTGCATCTTCACACCCAGAATCCAGAGACACTTGAGTAAGCCCACCAGTCCCATTGCTGGCCTAGGTCAAGGGGCAAGTTACATCCTGGGTCTAGTGACTTGGGGCCCAGCTACACTCTCCCCAGGCAGCCACTAACTCATCATTTCTGTCCTCCTGAGAACACTGTCCTTCCACCAAGGGAGCTGCCTCCAGGACCCCTAAGGACCAGAGGCCTGGGCTAGATATTTCAAGTCAGGCAACTCATGAGCTATCACTCAGGCAGCACAGGAAGCCAGACTAAGGAGCCAGACTAGGGTGGGCAGGGAGACTGGGGTCCCCAGGCTCTTCCAGGACCCCTGTCCTCAGTGTGCCTGCCTGTGGGAGCAGGATAGCAAGAGGCCCCAGCAATGGGTTTCACTGGGCGTCTGAGGCCTGGGCCTCTCCCAGTCAGCCCAATCCACCACCTTCTTGGACTTTTTCTTGCTGGAGCACACCTTCTTGGCCTTCTCCATCACCGCATAGAGTGCAAAACAGAGCCGGGCCATGCACGGCAGGTCACAGATGTTGATGTCAAACTCCAGATGCTGCTTCCACGTGGGCTCTGAGCACACGCTCACCTCCAAGCTGGACATCGTCTTGCACAGCATCTCATTGCCATGGAAGAGCCCGGCCTGCACCACCAGCTGAGGAAGGGGTACAGGGCATGGGTGAGGGAATGAAGGCCCCACCCCATCTAAAGTTCCAATCCTCTACTTGAAGTTCCCCATTTACACAGGGGTCCAAATCTACTTCTTGCATTGAGAGTGGTCCAGCAGAGTGGAGGCTGGCAGCTCAGTGGTGGGTTGTCTTGGGGAATTGGTACCCCAGGCTGTGCTGGGGCAAGCCAGTCTCAGTACACTTGACTCTGTGGGTCAACTCAGAACCTCAGTTTCCTCATCAGGGTTCAGGAGTTCCAGGGTCCCTTCTGGTTCTAACAGCTCTGGCTACCTTCATGCCTAGCATCTTCTGAGCCTCATGTGGCTCGTAAGACTGCCTGACCAGTCTCCATTGCACCTGTTCCAGTTCCAACCTGCCAGCCCATCCCCAGAGCTGCTCCCACCCAATCCTCCATGACTCCTGCAGACACACCCTCCTTCCCAGATTGTAAAGTAATGCCAAAAAAAGAGACCCAGGCAAGATATGCTACGCTCTGTGGACCCAGACAGGCATTACCTCCCAGATGTAGGACAATAAATCCACCTCTGCAGGTGGTTCTGAGTGCAAAGGAGCCATGAAAGTGCTTTTTGAAGAGACAACAGGGCACTGTTTCCCAAGCCCATGGGGGCCCAGCTTCCAGGGGGAACCATGTGCACTGTCCCCCAGACTCTGGGCACCCCTGGTGGGTAACCCCGGGAAGCACCTCAGCCCA